>NW_006800174.1:392732-467306 GCF_000485575.1 Poecilia formosa
AGAAGAAAAAGGGTCAAAAGACTTATTTTTATCATCAGTTAGAAGAAGTAGATGGCTGTCATAAGCCATTTAAAAAGATAATAGATATTTATCACATGTCTGAGAACTGCAGACAGTATAAGCAACAATAAATATTATAAGGCCTCAAATGTTTTTCTTTTTGATGAGGTTTCTTAATTCTGAAAATACATATCTACTGTAAAGCCGTATTTCAGCAGATGACAAAAAGACTGAATAGATGAAAGCAAAGTTGCTCTGTTTAATCTATTTGAATTTCCAGCTTTTGTGTGACAGCTTTTGGAAATATTGACATCTTTTTTATCTAAAGGATCTTTTTTTCTGTGTAATACAGACAAAGACTGCTGTGTTAGTAATCACTAATACAAGATGTATAAGACAGTTTCAAATGTCAGCTTTGTAATTGAGTTCCTTTTAAATTGACCAAATCGGATATTCACACTGATAATATCAATGGCAACTTAAGACAAGAAGGCTAGAAAAATGTGCTTTAGCATCATGCGTTAAAGTTCCTAAAGTAAAGCGAGTAAAGTCAGAATGGAAAGGTCAAAGCTTAAAAAAAATACACAAATTAGGGCATCAGAAGTTTTAAATGTCACTGTGTGTAAGCAAACTTGAAACTATGTTTAAATTAGATTTATCAAAGGAAGGATTTTTTTTTTTCTTAAAACTTAACTGGAAATGTTGCATAGAAAGGGAAATTGGGGAAGCTGAGGATTTTTCCAATTGAGTCATTTCCAGTGGAATTGTGGAAATTTGTTTGGAGCTAACCTGAAATTAGGTTAGTTTAAGCACATTTTATTATAATTATATCATATATAATTATAACAAAATTATATATTATATTATATATAAGCAAGCACTCAAATATATAATTAATAGTATGCTAGTTTATGTAGTCCATGGACTCAGACATGTATCCTCCATAAGCCTGGGTTCTAAATTGTCTATGTAACTCAGGAAGGCACAGTGCATGTAGGGACATGGCCTCAATAAACCTTCAGTAAACAGTGCATGACGTCTGCATAATTGAGGAATAGCATATATTTACTAAAGTGTACCTGCTTGACGTCTGATATGCTAAATTATATTTCTCCGAATATATCTAAAACCCTATAAAGGACCAAAGTTCAAATTCTCATTCACTTCCATGAAAAACTTCAGATTTTCAGAATTCTCAGAACATTTTCAACCCTATTTTTAATTAACTAAATAATATCAAGGAAATCACAGCAAAATGAAGCATTTTCTGATTGCTACGTTAAACCTTCCCAGTAAGTGGTCAATGTCCTTTTCCTCCACAAAACCAACATCAAACACCATAAGCTTTAAATTTTATCCTTTCAACTGCAGCTTCCTGATTGTGTCTCCTGTGTCGTTGCTTCCTTCTACCCACCAAATATATATTTAATCACTGCTCAGACATTTAAAACAAACCAGGAAGGAGGCTCACATTCCAACACTGCTGAGACTTGCCAGAAGAGATACCCCACTAAGTTCCTGTCAACGTTGAATAAAACGACTGCTGAAGAATGCCCCTGCCAGCCCTCCGATCACTCACTCTTATAACCTGCTCCACTCTGACAAAATGTTAAAACATGCTGTGACCTGAAAGGAATGTTCTCCAATATCTGTAGGGTAAGAAATTATGCGCCAACAGCTGCAAAAGCTCTAAAAAGTTCAAATATATACAGTAGATAAACCATGGGAGCAAATGGGTCAACTATGTATCAGATTCATGCTGACGAGACGTTTTTGTATGGACACCCGTTGCTCCTGTCCTGCGATCCCTGCTCTAGGAAGTTTCCCAGAGATGTGGAAATGGTTGGTTGAAATAAAGTTGTTTCCTTATTCTGTTGGCCTTCGACTTTCTCTGTTTGCCGTATGAGCGTTTGTAAATGAACTGCTGTTGGCTCATTAGAGCCTGGTCTGCTTTATCACCCAGTAAACTATTGAGACAAACAACAGAGAGGGCCGTTATTTTTCATCTGCTGAAACTAAGCACCTCGGTCCTCTGGGGTTTAATTATACTGCGTTGAAGTGAATTAGAATGAATGAAACACTTTGTAATACTTTAGGACAGAAGCTGCAGATCTAATTGTCCTACTTTTACCTCTGCAGGTTCAACATGTGTGAGCACTATACTGGTATATCAAAGTTTGATATAACTTTAATTTCAATCATTGCCTGATGTCTTTTGGGGTTTAATTACCATTTTTCTCTTTAAAAATACTAATTATTTTGCTTTTGCTTTCTTTTTTTCACTTTGTCAGGTGAAGATGGATTCATGTGCAAGACTCCTGCCATAGCCGACATTGTGATTCTGGTGGATGGCTCTTGGAGTATCGGTCGGATTAACTTCAGGCTGGTTCGAGCCTTCCTAGAAAACCTTGTCAATGCCTTTTCTGTGGAATTTGACAAAACAAGAATAGGTGAGATGTGTTTTGGATTTTTCCTCTTTCAATTGCTTGAACGACGTCTTATCTTTTATTGTCCAATGCAGGACTTGCTCAGTACAGTGGAGACCCCAGGATTGAGTGGCATCTGAATGCTCACACTACCAAAGAGGCTGTGATAGAGGCTGTGAAAAACCTGCCCTATAAAGGAGGAAACACACTGACAGGTACGCTGCCAAGCAAATTCTCACCCTACTTTCCGGTTATTATAGTCTTCCAAACACAGATGAGCAAACAGATGACATTGAGAGGTGGAACTGGAATAAAGCCAGTTTTCTACCTCGGTTTATTAAATTCCCTCTGGTGCAGTTAATTTCAGGTTGGTATTTATAGATTCAATAACAACCTTTGCTGATCGGATGAGACTGTGAATCAGAAGGTCAGGACAACAAAAAATGACTTCCAATGTTGATTTGATATTCTGCAGCAGGAAAATGAAAAAGTACATTGAAGCATAAAAGAAGTGCAGCGTACATTAGAAGGACTACAATTGCATTTTTACTTTATGGAAATTGCCTTTATTGCATAGTATGTATTGGATGAGACATTATGCGGTTAAACTGTATTAATATATCGATCAATCCAAGATTGGATCAGAGATGTCAGTGTGGGCTACCTCTGAACTCAGCTGCTCATTATGTGATCAAACTCAGAAGACAAAAAAAAAAAAAAAAAAACTTGTCAAACTAATAGCGACACTTCAGACCAGTTAAGTTACAATCTCTGACAGTGGCTCCTGCCTTGGTTCTGACAAGTTTTAGCTTCTCTTAGGAAGGGAAATTCAGGCTACAATCAAACCATCAAGCCGGTACATAATGCATCTTTAAAATAATTGGTGGGTACAAGGTTTTTATTTTACATTAGATGTCCTCTTGTCAAGCAGATACTCAGTGCAGTGTTTTTTCAATGCTAGTACAACTGCATGAAAACAGTACCACATGACACTACAATATTCTGATTACATTTTGCAGTGTTGATTGTGAATAACCCACATTTTGCTTTCTATTAATTCCCTCCACTATCTCTGACTTTTAGTAGAGTGATCAGTGAAATCTCTGTGGACATAAAGGGCAATGAAAGTCTGCCCAAAGGCCAAATATATTATTGTGTAAAGCATGGAACCTGTTATTGTGATAACTGTGCTTCAATTTCATGTGCACATGTAAAAAAAAATATTTTCTAATATGGTAAGACACGAGTTTTATGTTATTTCATTGTAAAAGATACAATGAAATAACAAACATTTCAGTTTGTTTCCTCACAAAAACAAACTGAAAATAAGCAGACTTGATGTTTAGTAACATTCACACAAAAATAATTTATATTCATTAGTATATGTGAAATCAGTTTTTTTTTTGTTTTGTTTTTTTTTTTGCTGGAGTGTTACTATCATTCTTTTAAATTTACTGGCTACTTTGAAACTAAGAAAATAGACATTTGTAATTCTGAAACTGTTTTTCATTTCTCTTTCCAATTTTCCAACTTGTCTAAATCTGTTTGCCTAATTAGATATAATATTACATGTCTTCATGTTTTTGAGGCATTTTACAAATTTACATCTATTTTTCTTTTATTTATTCATGTTTTTTGTGGGAGTAATGCCCACATGTAATGGGAGTAATGCAGTAATCCCATTCAAATATTTCTTTTTAATATTGCCTTTGATACTTATCTGCTGTTTTGTGCTGAGCTCTCGAGCTACCTTTCTGCAGCCCTGTTCTTTACATTTTTAAACTTGCTATGCAGTGTCATTTCCTGATGTTATGACTGAAGAGAACCTCTCTTAGCTCTTCACTTGAGACTTATGATGGCCTTCTCTCCCTTTATGTTAAACACTTTTTTTATTCTCTAGCTATCTGACAGTAGAAACTAACAATGACTTGGCTTGTATTCAACTATTAGTCTTTTGCTTTCCAAGACTCGTACGCCTGAATGTATTTAGATAGATAATTTTAATATGTTATTACTTGCAACTTCTACTTTGTTTATCTTTTTTTTTATTTACTGACATTGTACTGTTCTCAACAATCCAGGTCTGGCTCTCACCTTTATACTGGAAAACAGCTTCAAAGTAGAATCTGGGTCCCGGCCTGGTGTGCCAAAAATAGGAATCCTCATCACTGATGGGAAATCCCAAGACGATGTGATTCCTCCTGCCCAAAGCCTGAAGGATGCTGGGATAGAACTGTTTGCTATTGGTATGTCCCCTCTGTATTAACTCATGTCTTTTCTTTGTCATATCTAGTAAACATGTTTAGTTTTCTGTATAGTTTCTGAGTGCCCTGAGCAGTGGAATAACCGTTCGCCCAATAAAAGGATTGGAACACCTGCCACTGGAAACACTTCAGCAACAGTGCAGACAGAGTGTCTGCATAGTGTAGCCTGAGAATATTTATTGGGTTACTGTTTTATATATATGCAAAGCATTCTGCAACATATGCATTGACTCTACGCAACTGAACCTTTTGTCACCAGTCGTATTCAATACATTGGAATATTTAAAACAAATTTTTATTAACTACATTTGTTAAGTTAAATAGTTTATGTAGATTAATTACAGACTTATGTTTTCAAGCCTCTCCTTTTAAAAAATATATTTAATTAAAAGCTTAATATTGGAGGTTAGATCTTACATCACGCCAATGACAAGAAAAAATAAATAAATAACACATACATGTTGGCTTAATGAAAAGTATGTTTATCGCCTGGGGACAGGTTGTTATTTTTAAAAGGTACCGTTATTCTGACAAATGAGCACCATCAGAATGTGGATGCTGATTTATCTAGTATGACTACATATAGTGTACATGAGTATCCTACCTGGGATACAAAACATCAAATATTATTTTAAAGCCACCTTGTTTGAACATTAAAATGCAAGGTAGATAAGCAATTCATGCAACAGGCTCACTTATTTTTTTTTCTTAAATTACAAGTTTTGAAATTCAGACTTTCACCTGTTGTAGAAATTAGACAAAATTTGTTGCATGTTTTGCAAACATTTCTGATAATTTTTTTATCCAGTGTGTAAAATGAAATCCTCTCTCTTTCCCTCTCCTTGTTGCATCATCAGAAACCTCTCCTCAGCACCTTTCATGTTTTTTTTTTTTGCCTCACAGTCTAAATTTTCCTCTCTCTATTTCTGCCTCTCCTCTCCTTTCAGGTGTGAAAAACGCAGATGAAAACGAGCTGAAGGCCATTGCGTCTCCTCCCGAGGAGACTCACGTCTACAACGTGGCAGACTTCAGTGTGATGAGTGACATCGTGGAAGGTCTCACCAAGACAGTCTGTGACCGTGTGGAACAGCTTGACAAAAAAATAAAAGGTTCAAGTCGGTTAATAAATCCTAATGCACATTGGTTACTTTTTTTTTTTTTTTTTACATTTCTGTTAATATCATTTATAGAAATTGAACACTGCCATGTGTCACTTCTAATTTGGTCTTTATGCTTTGCAGGAGGAGGAGGAGAGCCAGCTCCACCCGTCACCTCCATTGCACCCCCTCGTAACCTGGTGACATCAGAGATTACAGCTCGTAGTTTTCGGGTTACATGGACGCACGCGCCGGGCCAAGTGGAGAAATATCGAGTGGTGTACTATCCAGCCAGTGGAGGACAACCAGAAGAAAAAGTATCTGGTTTCTACTGTATTTTTATTAAAATTTTGTATGTGTATATATATATATTTTATATATTCACGAAATTGCAGCTATTTTTATGACATTTCTTACACTGAGTTACATCAGGGTTGTCCTGGTTGGTCCAAAATCCTAAATAGCTTTTTAATTATTCCATAATCATGTCCTGAACTCGGGTATAATTTATGTTTATATTAATCCACCTGAATAATCAGAGGGTGTCATCATGCAACTGATTAAATTTCTTTTAATTTTAACTCCAAATCTGTGATCCAAGGCCAGAAACATTATAATCCACAAAGGCAAGAAAAAGAAAATCACTTGAAATGTTATACCACCCTGAACAAATACACTCAGTTTGATTCCAAACTCTGCAAGTGATATCTCCTTCACACCAGATTAGGACTACCTCTCAGTGTCCACGAACTCCAGGGCTGTCCAAATGCTTCAACAAAATATTTATTGCAAGTGACAAAAACAGTCATCACTCTACTGCACTTTGCAATAACTATTTGTGAAATTTAAACTATATTGCCATAAACAATAGGTCACTTGCCTTGACACACATATACAGACAAACTAATATCACATAGCAGTTATGAGGTCAGTCACTGATGTTGGAGAAAATGGCATGGTGGCACTCTGCCTGATTTCATCCCAAAGGTGTTTTTATAATGTTGAGGTCAAGGGTCTCTGCAGACCATTCTGGCTCTTCTACACCAAAATCACTCATCCATGTCGTTATGAACTTTTAATGAGGTTTCCATGTCCAAACAGTTTGGACATGGAAAATAAAACTGTGAAAAATGTATTTGCATGCTCAAGCATTACACTTTTAAGAAGCAGTTTGCTTCAAACTTTACGTTTTACTCAATGCAGTCAAGTGACGTTCTGTGAAATGACTTTTCTTTGATGGAGTAAGAAAAAATTTGAGTCTAAATTTTTTGCAAAATCAAACTTTCCTCAGTCTTGTGCGGTCTTCTCCCCATCTGGCACTTTTATTGGACACAAAGTCAAGTGCATAACAATGCCTCCACACAGGAGGTTTCTGTATCATGGCACTTTTTTTGGGCATTTATTTAAATATAAATTGTGGAACCTTCTGCACAAATAAGAACTTTACCATAACTCACTTGGAATGCTATCAGCTATCAGCACTCCAAGTGATAGGGTTGTTGTTTTGGTCTGAGACTACTACCTCATGGTCTGTGCTGTTTCAAATTCTCTGATGACAAATTTATGTTGGAGCACCTGGGTCGCGTTTCATGAATAACCTGTCACTGCTACTCAATGCCTCACCCAGGACCATGATATATTGCCACCATGATGATAAACCACCACAACCTCCCTACTGAAGTTTTATGAATTTTCGAAACAGTTGGGTAATTCTAGCAATCGATCATGCATGATGGGAAGCATCTCAGATTGTTTCTAAAGACTTCTCCAAGCGCTGACAAAGGCCTCCAGTGATCTCACTGTCAAATGTCCTGTCTTTGTTGTGAAGGGAACCTGACTACAGTAAATATTTATGATTTGACCGAGATCATTTTTATCACATCTCCCATGTTCACTCAGCCCTAGGTATCAAGTCCCAAGACTTGGAGTGTTTTCTTTAGGCACCTTAATTGATATTAGTTTGCAGGGGATTTCCCAGCACAAGGCAAATAAAACGCCTAAGTGCTGATTTAATGACGGCGTTTTTAATTAAAGCCGCTCTGCTAATCCTTTCAGGGTCACCTCAACAATTTCAGTTCTTGGAGTGATCTGCATAGTAAATGGGGACTGTTCTGTGAAATTTGCCATTAGGGAATCATAAAACCAAATGCCTCTTTATACTGAGGTAAACAAGATTGTATCCACCTTTGTGTTTCAGCTGCTACAGAGATGGGAACATTGAAAACATTAATATGCTAAACAAATAAGGTCATAAACTGGAAATGTTCAGTTCCTCCAAGGCTTGTTTGGGGTTTTATTCAATGCACACTTAAATCTTTTACCTGGTTGCTTTATGTGCGGAGATTTTCTGTCACATAGTCAAAGTAAATTTAATTAAATTTGCTTTGAAACTTGATTCTCTCAGATTTTTTTCTATTTCTTAATTGCTGTCTGATTTCATCACACCTCATCTGAAGGAAACAAAAACTGCAGTGACAAGTGGTGTGTTTGCAAGCTCGAAATTCTGACAAGTTATTTATTTGACAACTAAAGGAAGTGAAAAACCAGAATGAAATTTTAGCTAAAACTATTTTGTGAGAAGAAAATTGGTTGAAATGTTTCCTCCCTTTTTATTTTCAACTGTTAATTTCTACAATTATTATATGAGTACTTGGTAATCTTTTTTTTAGCATTTTGGCTCAGACTTTGACTTTAGTTTTACCTCATAATGTTTTTGGACATTGGAAGAAACCTGGACTGACTTGCTAATTCCAGCTTTTTGAAGAGCTCCTTGTTTATTAGCACTCTTAATAAAAATATGTAAAAAGCCTCAAACTAAATTATTATTCATTGCAGGTGAATAACTCACCATTAATTTGGTTAAATAAATCACATTTTAGGAATAATAATGTGTTCATAAAATCCTTTTTGACACATTGACTAGCACTCCTAAGAGTTCCTATTAAAGATGTGTCACTGTAGTATTTTTAGGACTATAAACATTAATTTTTTAATTGTTTTATTTTATAATCCAAGACTTCCTGTTTTCCCAGTCTATAAACATGACCTCATATAAAGGTGTGTTTGTCATGGTCACTCAAAAATGTGAAGAATAAGACATTGGCATTCAAGTAAGGCTAATTAGTGGTAAAAGCTGCCAACCTAAACTTGCCCATATTTATAAGAATTAAAAAGCCTAAAACAACTGAGACTGTGACAAAACAGACCGGTAAAAGGAGCCATGGCCATAAATAAACTTAATCTGAAACTTTTTTCCTGTTTATTTAGTGGTTGTAAAGCCGTCTTTGGAGATCCAGATCCTGATTTTAAGGCTGTCTTTCAGGTGGTTTTGGGGACGGAGAACAGCGTGGAGCTGACCTACCTGAACTCCCTCACAGAGTACCAGGTGGCCGTTTTTGCCGTCTACCGAAGCTCCGCCAGCGAGGCCCTGAGAGGAAGTGCCACCACATGTAAGCATCTGTGGTTACAACCTATAAAAAACAACAATTTTAAGGCTTTTAACTGCACTGTGCTTACATCAGGTTGCTTAAGAAGAAAATAGCTTATTTTTCACCTCCTTAAAAAAAAACAGCTCTTAATTTTCAGACTTGCATATATATATATATATATTATTCTTGAAGTGATTGGAGTTGTTTTTTAAATATCCTTATGAAAACAACTTGCCTGTTAAAACTTAATTGATGTATTCAGGGGAATTTGTATTTTTGGTTTAAAACCCAGCAGTTAAAAAAGCGACATTTGTTCCTTTTTATATAAAACAATGTCCTGCACTTTATTATTTTTAATGTTATGTAGAATAAGATTATTAGACACCTGCAGAAATGGTCTATCGACGTTCTTATTGCACAAATTTGACACCCTTTTCTTATTCTATTTGCTATGAAGAAACAAGATTTACAAACCCATGTTAAATGCTAATTATTTGGGCTATCTGTTAGCATCACTGACCATGTTTTAGTGAAGAATGATTAAATACATGAACTGTTTTCAGCAAACTAACAAGCAGCTCACAGGAATGTATTGCTATTCTCTGTGCTTCCTGAGAAAACTCTGATTTCTTCAGCACTTTCTCTGGCACCTCATAGAAATGACTTTAAAAAATAGAACTGATATTACAGAGAAATGTAATGTAATGGTTTTGAAACCTTTTGAAAGCTTTGTATTCATCCACACTGGTAACAAGCCCCTGCATTTGCTATGGGAACTGAAAGGAAATTGGAAAACAATATTATTAAACTTAGCTTTGCAGAAACTAAACATAAACTAATCATCACAATGAAATTTGTCATATGTCTTATGCAAAACCAATAAACATTAAAAGTGAGCCATAAATGCAATGTAGGAGTTCCATTATGCATAGGACTTATCCTACTAATCAATAGATAGTTTTGTTTAGGTCTAATTCTAAAACTGTTGCATGAGGCGTCATCCTGACACACCAGAGCAACCTGTACTGCGTAATAGCTGCTCAATTATTAAAATGAGAAATTCCTCCCTGCTGGTCAAAAAAGAAAATTAAGTAACAGGTTGAGCTGTCTCTACAGTTAACGGCGTTTGGATATTGCCATGAGGGGTCGATATTGTTTTTTAATGTGTCATTAAATCTGATTTGGCTTCTAACCTCCAGCAATAAAAAAACAACATTCAACCCTTTGGGATTTATGTTAAATCCCAAAGGGTTGAATAAAGTTTCTATCTTTGATCAACATTTTGACTGTACATTTATAAAAGTGGGTTATTTTTTAAAGTGGTCAACTTATCAGTGTGATATGTGGCTTTGTCTTGCAGTGGCACTGCCCACAGTGAACAACCTCGAGTTGTTTGATGTAACTCACAGCACCATGAGGGTCCGCTGGAAGATCGCCGCGGGGGCTTCGGAGTACATGATCCTGTACGCCCCGCTGACTGAGCAAGAAGCTGCAGATGAGAAGGAGGTAAACAGCAGGTCCACTAAATGTGAAAACGAGAAAATTTATAAAGCACAAGTAATGGAAGTAACACATTTCCTAGAGCAGTTGCTACACTTTTTATAGTCTCATTTACCCGTTGTCTTCTGCTTAAAAACTGCTGCATTTTTCAGGTCCGTTAAAGAAAAATGTCTAAAATGTCTTTTTTAGGATTGAGTAATGTTCACCTGTTGCACAGTTTGTGAAAACCTGGATGAGACTTTATTGTCAAAGTGAAGAAATGATTTTAATGTGGTCTATATATGTTAGGCAGATCATGCAGCTGCTGGTTGAGCAATCAACCCTCCACCAATCAGCTAACTCAATAGTGATCACATGTCTTCATACAGAGAGATGAAAATAAAAGAAAGATAAACTGTATTTTAAGAAAAAAATAAAACTTGATGGAAGAGTGAACAAAAGGAAAAGGGACAATTTATACAAAACAAACATAGAAAATACAATGACATTACCTCCAACAATAAAAAGCAACATTCTATATTTTGTCTTTATTTTCTGTAAAAAACAAAAAAAAAGTCAATTTCATCCAAGATATTGAGGTTCACATTTCTAAAATGGCAACATAGAAATAAGCCACTGGAAGAGGAAATTGTTGTTCTCATTTTTTTCTGTGCATTGTGTGAAATAGCATAGCAAATTCTCATGCCATTTTTATTCCTTAAACTGTTAGAAAATAAAGCAGAAAGACTGCAATTGTAATCACTCTGCAATCAATGGCTGATTTTGATTCTTTCAGCACATCAGAGCATCATTTTAAAAGGAAGATAAAATCATGACCTCTCTCTGCAGTTCTGGAAAATGAGTCACACATGACAGAGGAGGATAAGAGGTGGAAATGGCACAGCCAGTTGTACTCGCCCTTTCCCATTAGACCTCATTATTCCTGCCTTTCCTTTCCCCTGCAGGTGGAAGGCAATGAAAAACAATTCATGAAGGAGTTAAGCGTGAGAATGGATGCGTTCCAGAAGCAAGGATGAGTCTGGCTCCGAGGTTTTGGTGTCATAACCCAAAATTTGTCCGATTTCAGTTTATGCGAGTTGCACTCATGTCCCTTTCTGGGATTTGGGATTTAATTTGAGGACAGTTTTTTGAGACTGAGGGATAATGAGGTTTAATTCAGAGTGAAGCAAAAATGGGGAATTGGAGAAAGCGTGCTCATAGGAGTTTACTACTTTTTTGTAGCAGCAAAATAGAGAAATTGAAGTCATTATAGCAGCTTTTTTCACGTCCATTTTGGTCTTGGCCCATTTCACATTAGGTGTTTGACATAATCTCCAAGTCCAAAAAGCAAAAGAAGGTATTTACAGGGAAGAGCAATATTAAAATAATTCTTTGAACCCCATTTAAAAACTTCTGAACTATATCTTCCAAGCAACTTTAACAAAGTTTACAACATGCTAATTACAACCTTGTGATTCCTTCAAAACCATTATATCTTACTTTAACAGGGAAATAAAATTGTTTCTATGCAGCAGTTCCTCAATATAAGAACTTCTGATCAACTATGTAACAGCTTTTTTTCTGAAATTTCCTGAATAATTCAGAAAAAGTCTTTAGAATATCTAAGTTAAATTTTGGAGTTAGATCAGTGTTTAAAATAAGGTATATACTGTTTTGTTAAAAAGTAATAATTGGTATTGGCATAAATATAATTCTTCCTGGCAAATATTTATGTGTTTTTAAGTTGTTGCACAGGTGTTGCTGGGAATTGAATCGGATCCAGGGTGAGATCGTCCTGGTTTTAAGTCGGAAGTCGGCGAGAGTTGCCATTTTATTTCGGAGATATCTCTGCTGGCAATGCTAGCTGATAGTTACACACTTTTCTCTGTTTCATGTGTTCAAACCCAAATGTTTCACAAGGAGATTATCAGAATACCCTGTGTTCTTCTACTTTAATGAGATACAAAACATGTGAGGTGATTGGAGTTTGTACTGGCAGTGTTCACCGCACTCTACAGGTGCACAGCCATATTTGATCTTGTAGGTTGAACAAATAATCATTCACCAACCTCTTGCACAGCTTCCAGAAGTTTGTTGACTCCATGCAACACAGGTGTAAGGCAGTTCTCAGAAACTAAATATTTGTTGAGTGATTCACAGAAAGGCTAAATGTGCAAGCATTTTTCATAAAGTCTTAAAAGAAAAATGTGGACAATGCAAGCAATTCAGCGTCCTTTTAATAATTTTTCATCACTTTCTGCTAATTAATGACAAATTTGATCATTATGTTTTTTTCTGTTTGGAATATGAAAAAAATATACAGTGTTTTCATCGCATATTCATGTTTAAAATGAAATCTTTTTGAAGGATATTAAGCTTAATTTACTTTTTGCAGCTGTATGCAGGTGGTAGACGAAAAGGCAGCTGAACAAATGTTTTTGGTCTGTAATTGACAGACTCATTTTTGTTGTAACAATTTTCTTTTGAAAAGAAATAATAATTTAGTCGCTCACGGCTCTCAGTGTTGAATCAGCAGCCTTGAAAGCATCTTTTTGAAAAGCTGGAAGGCCTTCATTATGTGACTGGGTGGCTGCATTGAAAAGTTTTCAGTTCTCAACCTTCTTACTGAGTCTCACATTGTCTCATTTTACCTTGAGTCTCCTGAAGCTTTTATAACCGAGCTGTGCATCTGAAATCATTTCATTAAATGTATCTTGTTCACAGCTAGACTCTATGCTTGTTTGAATTGTATGGGCCAATTGGACGGATACGATGGAATCACAGAGAGATGACATGAACAATTTAAAATGGAGTCAAAAGATGTTGGAGTGAAAAACACGGCATTAGTTTTCGGATGGAGTCGTTCATACCGTTCTGCTCTGTGTCTGTGTGCGAACAGGTGAAAGTGGGTGATTCTGTAAATGAGGTGGAGCTGGAAGGATTAACTCCAGCCACTGAATACACAGTGACAGTTTATGCCATGTACGGAGAGGAGGCCAGTGATCCCATGACCAGTCAGCAGACCACATGTAAGTCTCTATCAGCCAGTTTTTCAAGCTTCAAAAGATCTCTGAGGATCCTCTCTACTGTCCGTTCTCTGTTGGCTAACGCAAACTATTAAGTGTGTTTTCACATTTTATTCCTCAGATAAGCTGTGATTCTCATTTTCCCACAATTCTGTCATTTAATAGCTCAACTATTTTTCTGTACATTTTTTTTTACAGAAAAAAAATCAATAAATTGCCTTCAATGCAATTTATTGCATTGAAGGCACAACTTCAATGCAATAAATTGAGACTCAATAGGATAGACTAACTATACTGGTGTTTGAACATATAGTACTTGCATTCAGCCTCTTTAATTTGATACCCCTAAAAAATCCAGTGCAGCAAACTGCCTTGAGGAGTTTCCTAATGTGACTTAACAGCAAAAATTCAAGTAATATGAGAATATAAGTAATACATTGCTGTGGCAATACAATGTTAGCAGTTTAATCTGCAAAAACATCAAAATAATGAAAATGTCAAATAAAGTAAAACCTATTAAATATTAAGATCACACTTCGGGATGACGTATGTAAAACATCTTTTGTAGCTTTGATTGAGAGGCTTTGATGCTTCTGTAAAGAAATTTGGACGAGTCTTTCTGCAAAACTTCGAGGTAAAATCGTGTAAAAGATAGAAGAATTAGACTTCAGGTAATCTGTATGAAATTTACTTAATAAAAGGTTTCTTACTGCTTTTCATCATCTTCATCTCAATTTGCTTTCATTCTCATTGGTGCACCTTGCTCTACTCGAGTCATTTTAATACTTTCCTCGCAGCTGCCTGCTGTTCATTTGGGAAGAAGTCAAATCACTTATTGAAGAGACTTCCGTTTATGCATGAAGAACACTTGAATTCACTAATTTTAGCTTGTTTTTAGATCTGTATAAATATCTGAATTGTAGGACTTTGATTGGAGGAAGTTACATTTCTAACCCAAACACTGCATCAGTTATATTTTCCTGATTAGGTTTTAGTCTCGACTTGAACATTTTCTAATCAGTGGAATAAGCTGTTGTAATTATGTTTACTTTAGATTTCCACCATCTTTGACTTTTTTCATTTAGCGTTACTAGTGCAACTGTGGCATGTTCAAGTCACGTTTCTGGCACTTCCTTCTTTTTTCACCACTAAAGAAAACTATCCTTAAATCTGTTTCCAGCTGTCTCTGTCCCAGATATTTTCTGCATGTGGCTCTCCATGTTGAGCCTTGATTAGAGTCTGTTCCTGTTTAACTGTCTCCAAATCTTTACCATTCTTACTAATTTGTGTTTTATTGCATCTCTATAAAGGAGTGAGGCATGTGGCTTTAAGTTAGGGAATGTTTATGTCAAGTCCAGCAACTACATACGTAGAGTGTTTTTCCAGTGGAAAGGGACTGAGAGCTTCCTCAGTTGACTTCTCATGAGATATTGTTCCAGGCACAATGCATGCGTTCTCTATTAACTACATTTATTATGCAGCTATCTCTTTAACCATGTTTTTTTTTTTCTCCGAGTAATACCGTAGGTGGTTTTGGGGGAGACAGTTAGGTGATTTTTCTACCTATATATTTGACATAAAACAAATTCAGCTAAAAGTTTGGGTTTTGTAAGAAACTTATACAAGTACAAAGTACAGACAAATTATGCTTAATTGTAGTAATGTGAATGAGTAACATAAGTGGTTCCTTTCCACCCTTGCTGGGATGTATCATCAGAATCATCCAAAAGCTAAATTTCTTGTCACCTGCTAAGCCTCATCATGCAGCCGGACGATGCTTGATGGAGGTTTAATCTGCACTTATTTCTTCTTTTCATTCAGATCCTGCATCTCCCCGAAGCCTCTCATCCCTCATTTTGCTAACAGACTTGACAAAATGAGGGACTGTCATCTCCTCCATTGTTAAGCCATAATGCACTCTGATGATCACTGTTGTGTAAAAAGCAGATGCAAATGACCTTGATAAAAATGCAGTATAACGGAGAGTAAACAGAGCAGTGCTTCAAAATAAGATCTCAAGCTAGATGTGGTGAATATATGAGGGAAGCATTTTGTGTTTTGTTTCCGTTATGACATGCTCTGCATACTGAATTCAAACTATAAACAC
The DNA here is from genome assembly GCF_000485575.1 of Poecilia formosa. Classification (NCBI taxonomy): domain Eukaryota; kingdom Metazoa; phylum Chordata; class Actinopteri; order Cyprinodontiformes; family Poeciliidae; genus Poecilia; species Poecilia formosa. The sequence goes on from NW_006800174.1 coordinate 408,560, forward strand.
AAAATGAATATCTTTATCACTTATCCACATATCATGAAGGTTGCACTTATTTTTGCATAATCTGATGACACACAATACAGATGTTGTGAATAAGTAATGACTGACTTCTCTTATGGAAAATACACATTTTATGCCACTTGTTGAAAAGAAAATTACTTAAAAGAAAGGAGGTGATCATCATAAATTTCGACTTATCTGCACCTCCCTTCTGGGTCTGTCTGGGTTTCGATCTGAGTTCCTAAAGTATTTGGTGTCTGATTAAAGAAGGAACACTGGATTTATCTGTACTTTGTGAAAGTACAAAAATTCCCAATACAGACAAATGATCCATCTTTAAAAATAAAAATTATTCCTTCTGCAAAGAAGAAGTAAGCTGCAGTGACATTTAAGGAAGCATCTGCAAACCAGCAAGAATTATGAAACTTTGCAAACTTTCCTATCTTTCCACTTTTTCTAATTTTCAATCCTGCTGACCGAGGCACAACTTGTAGTAAAAGCAGTGGCAGTATCTCCTCCCTTGCCTCATTTTTCCTCTATCTCTCTGCCGGTTTGTCTTTGCTCTGACCCTCTGTATAATTGAGGTGAAGCAATGGAGAGAACAATCAGGGTTTTTCTCCTCCTCCTCTTTTTTTTATTATTTTTTTTTTTAGAAAACAGATCAGTAATTTGAAGCCGAAAAGTTCCAACGGATCAGACTAAATCAGTTTTCCAGGCTGAATTTAAAACTACAACAGGCACGACATTTTTTTTTTTTTTAGACCTTCCAAGAGAAAGAGGGAGAATTAAAGCAGGAGATGAAGTTGGAGCAGAGCCTCAGGGAGTGGTAGTGATGTAATGAGGTTTAGTCCACTTTATAATTAAAATAGTGGAGTCCAATAACTCTTGCTCTAAACCCCATGAGAGTGTGAGAGAAACAGAGAATGTAAAATCATGATCTCAGCAGCTCATTCTGTGTTAGTTGCCATGATTGTATTCATGCATTTGCTCCTGACATCTTAATTAGCTTGATGATTGACAGCAAGTCTTTTCTTATTTTTAGTTTGAGCTTTTTCTTAAACTTTTTGGTGTTCTCTCATCTCGTGCAATATTTTAAATCAGAAAATAGTTTCCATTCACAGATGATTTATTTATTTATTTTTTCTGTTTAGTACCACTCATCCCAGCAAGTAACCTGCGTTTCAAAGATGTGGACCACAGCTCAGTCCGCATAACTTGGGATTCCCCTTCCAGGTTGGTGCGAGGTTACCGTATCATGTACGTCAAGACCAGCGGAGTCCAAACTACTGAGGTGAGCTGGTTCGGCTGACCCCAACCTCTCAAGGAGGTTTTAACCTGATGCTCCAGGCAAATGAAGAACAAAACCAACCTCTGTGGATCTTTTCAAATTAAATTAGATGTGCGGATTGTGTTGCACAGGTGGACCTTGGTGCTGTGACGAGCTATTTGCTCAAAAACCTGACCTCCCTGACGGAGTACACAGTTGGGGTCTTTGCTGTCTACAAAGAAGGAGAAGCTCCAGCAGTGACCGAAAGCTTCACCACAAGTAGGGAGGCTCATTTTTGTGGTGGACAAAACAGAACCCTTTAAAATGTAAAGAGACTGATGGTCTGTTTTATTTATTTTTTCTTCTTATGTAGAGACTGTTCCAGACCCGATGGATCTGAAAAGCAGCGATATCTCCTCAGAAGGTTTCAGGGTGTCATGGCAACACCCCGCCTCTGATGTGGTGCTGTATCGACTCACCTGGACACCCACCGATGGGGGAGACAGTGAGGAGGTTTGTTGAGCTTTTTCATGGTTAATCAAACCTGTAATTAATGAGCAAGTTTATTTTATTTTATCGTTTTATTATTATAAATTATTTCCACTATTTAATTCTTTTTTTTTCCATTGCATTTTTCGTCTGGGGTTACTATGTTATTTAATTTACTTTTCCATTATTTTATTTGTTTTAGTATTTTATTTTATCTATTTTTATTAAATTTTATTCTGCATATCTATTAATATATCTATTTACTTAATAAAAAAATTATCCCTGTATAGATAAATGTGTGAACAAAAAAAACAAAAAACTAATTACAGTAGAAAATGTCAAACATTAAAGTTATCCCTACATTTTATTCATCTTTACTGTCTTGTTAGTTGCTATGTTTATTTTCTGGTAAATGTTACTCAATAGTTTGTTTCTGATTTGAATGACAACCTAGTTGATGAAAAGGGATGAACAGATTAAACATTCCACCTGAATTTGTGCAGCTTTTTTTTCTTTATTTTTTTTATCCTGTCAGATAAGTCAAAATAATCACTCAATGTATAATTCAAGACCAAGATGTAGCTGATAATTATGATTTATGTATAAACTCATATTTAGTCAGACATAGGTTCTTATTGTGCAGCAAACTTACCTCTGAAAGTTTGCTGCTAATGGAAAGTGGTCACCTAATTTTCAACTCAACTGTGTCACTCTCCTTGCATCATAAATTCCCTCTAGTAGAATAAAATGCATTACATTTTTGGTCAGGCTGCCACTTTGCAACAATCTGCTGAAGATTTTTGCAAAACCAAAGTGGATATTTCCATATGAAGGCCCAGATGCAATTAAACATTGCATCTTTGATTTGCTGGATGATACTCCTTTTAAGCTTGTCAGAAATTAGATGAAAAAAAACATACTTTTGAAACCTAGCAGTAGCCTTTTTATGGAGTTCAAACATAAAGAAATGATCAAAGTGTTGAAAGCTTTGTGATTTGGCAGCTTTCCATTTAGTTCCCTAAAAGCTTTACATTTCACTGCAGCAAAATAACAGGATCCAACTGCTCAGAACTAACAAAAGAAAATTTCACATGAAAATTTAATTATTTCATTTTTGGTTCTTCTGCAGACTCCTTTAAGTATGTTTTCAGTCATTTCCATTTGTTAAATAAAGACCTTCAGCTTTCAAGGACTGCCAGTATTTTGAATCCACTAATATGACTGTCTTATTATTACTATATATTTATTTCATTTAGAATCAAAATACATGCCTGTGAATGAGAAGCTGCAAGTGAAAGTGCAAAACCAGAAGGGGTAGAGGTTTTGAACGTGGATGAGTTTAAGTATGTGAGGTCAACCATTAAGAACAATGAGAAGGCATCATGAAAACTAATCAGAGATTTTAGGCAGGATGGAGAAGAGTGGCATCAATAAAGGGGAGATTGACCAGATGGTAGTGAGTCCTGCTTGGGGGTCTGGAGGAGGCTTGGAAACGAAGGCATTAACAAAATCTATGGAGGCTGAGTCAGAGGTGTTAAGTGAGGGGAGCTGTTAGAGAGACAGAAGTGATATAATTGGGACCTGCAGAGGAAGGATAGTTGGACTACGACAGCCACACAGTGGGAAATTCAGGTGTACCAGGCAATTTAATTTTTTCTTTACATCTGATTTGGGTTTGTTTTTTATTCTGAAAATCACTCAGGTCTTTTTGCAAAGAGCTTCTGGGCCATGTCTGCAGAAAAATCTCATTTAGTCATTCAGTCTAGGATTAAATTTATTTAACAAATCTGTATTTGTCCTTAAATTTTTGCCAATTTGCAGTTATTTGTTTTAATCACATAACTTTATTCTAATTTTTGCTTAAAACTTCATCTGTTCTTTATTTTCATTTCATGAGCTTATAATTTATTTTATTTTTCGTGGTCTGTTACTGCTATTTTCATAAATAACAATTGGGAAAATATTAAAATAAATGCATCACCATAACTTTGAATTTATCACTGTTATCAGCAGAAGCAGTGAGGACGATATTATTATTCTGTTTAGTACTTTAAGCTTTGGAGTTAGGGAAGTAACTATTTTTAATGCCCTTCACTTTTTTCTGCTGCGGCATTTTTATTTATTAATTTTTTTTACCTTGCTAAAAAATTGCTGCACAATAAATCAAATCACAGACCTGGCTGCAAAATCAATGTGTGCTAAATCACAAGAGACTGCTTGCATACAATATTTCCTTGACTAAAAGACATTTTAAGTACGATTCATGAAAACCCTGCAGGCTAATATTACATTTGGCCTCATCTATTATAAATGTTGACTCAGGTCAGTAGTCACTTAATTGTAGCAACAATATCACCACAAAACTGGACAATAATGTCAGAATTTCCTTTTCCCGATGTTTTTCCATACTTTAATATTACTTTTATGGTTGATTTTACTGCTAGATTGTAATAAAACCAAAATCTGAATGTTCTTGCTATTTCAGAGAGGAGTGTTTTTTTTGTTGTTGTTTTTTGTTTTTCTGAATATTTTAGTCATTGTACCTGAATGATACTAAAGTTTTACTTTTGATCTTCTTTGGCTTTGTCTGAATCATAGTTTCTCATGTCTTCGTTTTAGGTTCTGGTGAATGGAAACATTAACACCTACCTGATTAAAGGACTGGAACCCGCCTCCGAATATGAAGTCCTCCTGGCTGCTATCTACGCAAACGAGGTTGAGAGTGATGAGATGGTGCTAATAGAAACCACTGGTAAATTCAAAAACTTCTCATGAACTATTCAGAAAATGTTACACTCTCAAATTTCACTTTCTGTGAGATTAACTTGATTTCAGTAAAATAAATTCAGTATTCATCATTTTCAGCTAAGAGGACAACTACAGTTGCTACAACAACCACAACGACATTAAGTAAGCCTTTCAGCCACTATGTGCTGTTTTACTTTCCTTTCACACTAATATACTAATATCCACCTTTTTCCAATTTTTGTTGATTGTAAACATCATACTTCCTCTTGGACCATAGTCTTGTTATAATCTCTTCATTTACACTTGCCATAGAGTGTCTCACAAATTTACACAAACCCTTGATCTTTTTAAAGTTCTGTCTTGTTTAGAATCATAAGTTTTATTGTATTTTATTAGGCTTTTGTGTTTAAGACCATTAAAGAACTGCATAACAGTGTGGTGGAAGTAAAGGATAAAACAATAGGGAATACACAACGCGTTCAATCTTGTTGACCATGTTTCCTTTTTTCCACTTTTAATTATGCACATTTTCTCTAGTGTCACTGGGATCTGTTAGTTTTTAAAACATGATGGGAAGCTTTAGATATATTATGAAGGTTATTGAAAAAAATCAGTCAAAAGCTAAGCTTTTTGGGTTCAATCTCTATTTAAAATCTGTTTCCACATCTTTAGATGTGGGGCTTATCTCCCATCATGAAAGTTTATGATACCTTCTGCAGGGAGAGGTTTTGATGTCACCAAGACACCCATATGAATTTGAAGTAAATTAAATGTCAAAAGATTTTGATATCATCTTCTTCCATCTCACAGTGTGACAGTTTTGCGCTTCACTGAGTTTCTCTGACTCTGATCTGCCGAGCGATTTCATTCATTTATTCATATTTTCTTTTCTCCGTTCCTGATCCTCCAGCACCTCGTTATGCTGTGAAGAACCTGAAGATCGATGAAGAAACCACATTTAGCATGCGGGTGTCGTGGCAGGCTGTGGACTCCAGGAATGTCCGTCATTATCGACTGACCTACATCAGTGCCAGGGGAGACAGAGCAGAGGAGACGGTAAGGAAGACAGCTCTTAGTTTTAATTCTGTTGTTTTTGGGGGTTTTTTTGGACAATTATTAAAGATATAATCTGCTAAGTATGTTTAAAACTGAAGATATCAGTTTTGTTTTCATTGAGTGGCTCAAAATGGGGTTAGTACTGAGTTATCAGGAAGTACAGAACAAAATAAACATGTTGTCACCAAAGAAAGGTAAAATATTTATGTGTTCAAATAAGTTTAGGGTGGATTAAATTTTTTTTATTTTTTTTTTTACCTCAAATTCTTCGTGAGTATTTACCCTGATCAGATGAAGGGGTTGCTTCATAAATCTGACGTTATGTTCACCTGATTTTTAACGTATTGTTTTGCTATGGTGTGTGAATCTAATTAGGTTGTGGCCCAGATTGGCCATGCCTCGGGGTCCTTATGAACACTAAGAGAAAAGCAACCCATGTGTCACGACATGGATTGCTCATTCCATGACAACACAAAATGGCAACACTCTCGGATAAGCATAAGAAAAGTATGAATCTGGAAACTTTTAATATGAATTTGAATAAATTATAAAAGTTTAGTTTGTGAATATTAGACAGAATATGAATCTACAATAAAAGCTGTAATTATTTTGGGCTCTTTTTCCATTTTTGTTTAGAATTATCAATAAATGAAGAGCATAGGTCAAGTGGCAATAACTGGCTGCTGTGGGAATAACTGAAGATGACATTTTTGAAGTAAAGAACAAATGTAAAATGCTTATCATTTGTTGTTACTGTACATAAAGCACTAAAAGCTGTCTGAAAAGTCAGACCCCAATGCATGGCAGGCCTTCAGTTTAACAGACTTCTTTTGGGAACAAAAGTGGAAGGGGAGATGAAATGTTGCTGTAGTTCATGGCGGTTCTTCACACAGAGTTTTGTGATGATGGAGAAGAAGATAATGATGAAAACACTGTCAGATCATCAAAGACTCTGTTTGATTAGATGGTGAGAAAAATGGAGAGAATGACTGGATTCACTCTAATGAGCCACAAGAGACAAAGTGTAGCAGGAAGGTTTGGAGAAAAAAAAATCTCTGATGCAGAAACACAGTTCTGCCATGTGGATGTTTACTCCGTTTAGATTTGTTTTTATGTCAGCAGGTTTGACAGGTATATAATAAAACATAAAGCAGATACCAATACAAACTTATGATGTCAGCAACCTTTTTGACTTTGTAACTCAGGAGAAGTTGGGAAAAAATAACTAAAGACAAAAGAAAATGATTTCAGGTCTTGAGCATTGTCATCGGATGTTTGTTTATGGAAGTTGTGACCTCAAATAAGGAAATACTTCAGTAATGTCAGAACAGGGTCTCCAGAGTCATATTAGTAAAGTGTGGCCAATGTTTTGCTTGCCAAATTTTCTAGGAATATGTTCAAAATTCAGTAATGAAATTGATAAATACCCATATCATAGTCCTGCTTAAGCAAACTCTTCAGGAAATTGAGTGTTTAATTTACAACAGTTTTTGAAAATGAATCTAATTTCTTTTGAAACTTATTTACATGTTTTTATCTGATATTAATTTAGAAGCTACCTTCTGGAAACCATTTACTTATGATAACTGAAACCATTTTTCAGAGCTGACTTTGATGCCCCCTCAAACTTCTCCACATCGAACACACTTTACAAATTGTCACTGTTTGGCACAGTTATTTCACAGTAGACTGGAGACATGAGTAAGTTTAGGCAAGTTGGGAATTACTTGTTGCCACTTCCTGTCATAAATGCACATCTGGTTTGAATGTTACGTTCTTGTGCTCTGCCTCTTTAAGAGTGGTTAAGAAGCCTCCTCTGTGGCATTTCACAGCTATAGCAAACATGAAGTCATCAGTTAATAGTTAAAAGGTCATAGACACACTGATCATACAACTGAATTAAAAGAGCTTGTTTTTTTTTACAGGTACTGCTAAAAGTGCCTGTGATTTAAACAAAAATATAATTAAAGTGTGAAGACTTTGTCCACACTGAATAAATGGACTAATCTAGGATGTTTTACTGTTTTTTGCAAGTAAGTAAGAGTTTTAACCACCAGGTTTTTTCCTCGACTAAAATACTAATCTCATCACAAATTACAATTTTATAAAAACTAAAAAGAAATCAAATCCTGCTTGAATAATTAAAGCAACATGATGTAGGATTTGTGAATGTCCCAAGGGAAGGCAGCTAGGCTCATGGATGCAAAATAAAATGGTTTCAATAACAACTTGAGAAAAAAAAACAGAGTTGAGCACTAAATGAGTAAATCCAAATGGTGGTAACAAGCCAAGCCAAACACAAACAGCAAAACAAGCATGAATCTAGGAGAAAAACACAAAAATGCCGAAAGCCAGTGTGACTGAGAAGTAGAGAATCCTTCCTCTTACGCTATAGCCTTAATACCTGAGTGTTCTGCCATGTATTTTGTCCTAGCTTTATATCGAAGTGTGCACTTCATTTCATGGTAACTATTGTCCAGTATCTGGACAGCCTATAATATTTTAATGAGTCTGAACTGGCAGTTGAGTATTTGTTAGTGTTGATTTGTGGCATCGCCCCAGCAGAGGATGCCGTACCATGGTGGTCCGCTCCGGACTCAGGTCCCACAGCAGCTTTTCATCCTGACAATAAAGAGCTGCCAGCTGTTCACACCAGCAGCTTGGTAAATGAGATCTCTTATCAAAGTGCGAGCAGCTGGGAGCTCCATTTGGCAGTCCGGTCAGGTTATGAATCGCCAAGTGCTGCACTCAACACCCACAGTCTAAAGAGCTTGGGAAAACAACTGCACAGCTTCCTACAAGTGTTCCCTTTGAGGGAGCCACAAGCCACCGAACAAAACCAGGGAAAACGGAGCAATGACGCAATACTACATGAAATGCTTTTCTAAATGTTCAAATTATGAAACCATCAAGAGACCATGTTCACTTCAATTGCTTGTTTTTTTTTCTGAAACTTCCCCCTCTAAGCCCCTCAAAAGATGCAGTTTTGACTCAACTTATGAAATTCCTAAAAAAATTATAATAATAATAATTACAAGTTTTTAGTTCATTAAAATATGAAGTCAGCTTGGCTTCAGGTGTTGTTTACCTTTTGCCAACCACCTTTATTTCTCCAGTGAAGGGGTCCTTGGAGTGACAATCATTGCTGCCAACTGCATTCCATTAGTTTGTTTTGCTGCCTTTTCTCTGCACCCATATTACCCTTGAATTTCTGATCTGTGCAGACTACCTCTTCCACACCCTTACCTAAACAATTCAAACAACCTTCAAAACAAATGTATTTTCTTGACAAACAACCGTAGATTACATTAAGATAGTATACATGGTGCTACGCTTCAGTCTGTTTGTCTTGGTTGTACAGTCATAAAGAAAACGTCTCAAGATCATGGTAGTCGGTGTAAATTTACCCTACAAAAACTAAATATCAACATTCCTTGAGTTTTTTTTTTTATACTGGCAAATTCTTCAATTTATTAAGCCTATAAAATACATAAAACATGCATTTTTATCATTTTAAAGAAAATATTTTTGCATGCAACAGCTTCACACCAGCAGTACAGACTTATTCAGGCATCAATATGTCAAAGGATGCTGTCCGTATTTTGTTGACTATGAGGGAATGTGGAACATCCACTGCCACCCGAAACCACAAACCTCACATCCTCAACAAATCCAAATTTAAATCCTGGTTTTGTCTCTGTCACTGTTTAACCAGATGTCAGTGTGTGCAGGGTAACCGTGGGGTAACTAAACTCTGCAGCCATCTGTTCACAGGCAGCTGTGATGTTTAAGTCACTGAAGTTGCTCTGCCACTGAATTCAGTGTTCAATAAACAAAGGCTTTCAGGCATCAAATGCACTTCTGTATGTATAAACAGAATTCTGGCTATTTTCACTTTGCAAGTAGATGTTGTTTGAGGTGATAAAAACTTTAACAAGGACAAATGGAAAATCTGAAGGTATACTGGTTATTTAGTCAAACATTGATTGAGTGAAACAGTGTGGCCAGATTTAGCAGATATTTGGAAATGCTCAGCTTTATACTGAACACATTAAAATCCCTTTTGGTCATTTTTACATTTATTTATTTTATTTTCTTCCCTGAAGGAATTCTTTAAGATCTCCACCTCCTTGAACTTATTACTCTTCTACTTTCTTTGTAGAAGAAACTGAACTAATCTGTCTAAAATTTCACATAGTCATTTTTCATAAATGGAGATCTCTCAGAAGGATTGGCATTCTGTGACCCTCGTACAGTTCGACAAAAATTTGATTGATTTTTCGAGCAATATGCCTAAAAGTCTGGGTTTTCATTTGCCAACAAATATTCTGCCACCTAACATGAACAAAGTCACAGCGTTGTTGAAAGCTGGAGCTGGTAACTTTAAACTTTATGAATTAGAAAGTGCTTTTCCTCTCAGGGTTTGAGTTTTTGGAGTCATTGTTGAATCCCCTTCACATATTTACAGTTTCACTTATGTGCTCATTTTAATTACAACTTTTACTCTTTATACTCTACAAGGTCTTCCTCAATTGTTTTAATCTGGCATGAAAACACGGCAGGTACATCGTATTTTAAATTAAATTCCACACATTTGGTTTATTTGAGATTTTTGCACTTATTTGAAGAATTAAATTTTTATTTATTTGTAATTTTGTGGCACCAAAATGAGGTTTGTATGAAAAGTTGATTTATTTCTGGCAGTTCAGCTCCTTGACAGTTTGGAGGCTTGCTACCTTTTTCATCAGACCGAGCCGAAATTGAATCCTCAAGGCTCTCAGTGTTTGTCTGAATGACACGTCTGAAAAAGACTTTTCTTTAGAGATGGAGAAAAAAAAGTTTGTAGATGGAGTAAGGCCAGACTGTGCATGCCCTGAATGCAAACTGGCAGACTCAGGTAGGGTGAGACAAAGACTTCTAATGGCCAGAGCAGACAGAGGAATCTAAAAGTGAGTCACAGCTACATACAGGTATTTTTTATTTTTTTATTTTGGTGTAGAGATTAATTTCTCCTTGGATTTTTCTCTTGCCAAACAACAAATGCAGTGATTGCAGAGAAAGTTAGTTCTACCAAGTATTGACTGTTTGGGGCTTATTAGAAACACACAAGATTTTTAAGATTTTTATTCATATAAAATGTTTAAAAATGTAGTTTATTTTTTTTCCCCTCCTGATTCACAATTGGACACTACAACTCCATGTGTTACTCTATCACAAAAAAAATCCACCAAATATACATTGAAGCTTTTGGTTTTTACATCACTTTGTAATTTTTTTTATAGGTTTTTGGTTTACATTTAAAGGCAAAGAGCTGATGTTGTGGGCCAGTTTTACAAATTGTTATTTGTAATATGAAAACAGGACATTTCTCAATTTGGTTTTTCCAATTGAGAAACACATTTCAAATAGAACATTAATTTGATGTTACATCTTGAGTCGCTGATTCAAAGATGGACAGTAAATAATAACTGCCATTGGAAAAGTTTAATTGAAGACCAAAATATGTAATAGGAAACCAGGGAGCCATGAACAGAAGTTGATGGAGTAAATGAAAAAGAAAGAGGAGAACAAATAAAAGATGTCTGCTGGATAAAGAGGCAGATTATCTCATCTGCTGCACATGGAAAACGTTTCACCAGGATGAATAAGTCATTTGTAGATCTGCTTTAAGAAAAGGTCAGCTTCACTCAGGAGAACAAACCAAGACACAATTAGCCTCTGCAGCCCCCAAAATCTAAAAGTAGCAACTCTCACAAGCTAACCTTGGTTAAGATTGATTTTTTTATTTTATTTTTTTTTGTGCTTTGTAGTTGGTTGTCAGGATAGATTCATTTACCTTGTTGTTCTTCCTAGAACATTTCTGTAACCTATTAAAACTCAGCATGTCAACTTTTTAAGTTGACCATGAAGATTTACAAAGCAGTCATTTCCTCAGATGCAGGTGACTGCATTACAGAGTGAAAGAACAAAAGAGTTAAAGTTTTGATTTGCTTTACATCAGCACATATTACAACCAGACTGTTTGCCTTGTATTCCTTTTTTGCATGGATGGACAAGTTTTTGAGCATGTGTGGAAAAATTACATGATTACATCTTTTCAAATTTGTAACAACAGATCAGACAGTAATATCTTTTTTTTCCCCCTCTGCTTTCAGAGGACGGTGCCCTCAGGTCAAACCAGCCTGGTTCTGCAGCCTCTCCTTTCAGACACACAGTACAAAGTCACCGTGATTCCTGTTTATAATGAGGGAGATGGCCCGGCATCCTCACAAATGGGTCGGACACGTAAGTCTCAAGTTATAATTTGCTATATTTTAATCAATCCTGTGTTTTGTTTTTGCGGGAAAAATACAACCACACTAATAATTATACCCGCCTTCCTCACATGCACTTTCAAGGGTTACACCCTTGAACAATTGTGCAGTTTTGTTCTGGGTCAGCCTGACCACTCTAGCAGGCATGGTCTGAACTTGATTCCTGTGAAAAGCCTGTTAAAGACAGAAGTATACTCCCTTTACAGCTGCAGACCGAGAAAAAGGGTGAAGGCAGTGGAGCTTTTAGAGACTAAAAGGCAGAACATGGTTCATAGAAATATAAACAGAAATGAAAAATGAATACCTAAGAAGGATTTCAGTAACTAAAATAGCCTAACTCTGATTTATTTAAACATCCGGATATTTGGTCAAACCAAAAGAAACATTTTAATAAGTTTAATTAGAATTTTGTCCAGTGATGCATTCAGACAGAAGAACATTAGACCCAATATATGTTCCTTTGTTTGTTTGTTTTTTAAAGCTATTACATTCTGATTTATTGTTGTATTATTGCTTTTTATATGCATGATATGTTTAACTTTGTTTTAATATGTGAATGGGCATCTCACATATTAAAATCACATATTAATCTTAAGATTCTTTATCATATTAGAATTTTAACTATAATCTATACAAAAGGAAGTGAACAAAACTCTCAGAATCACTTGAGATGGATGATAGCAGCTTTAATGTGGATAATGTTGCTAACATAAAACGATATGTTAGCAACAATATTTTATGTTAGCAGCGATATTATTTCTGATCATAATGTCGCTTGATATATCTTAAGCTTATAATCATACCTTATCTGCTCATCGCAGAGCCAACATTTCATTTACAGTGGTCAGTCAAAGGCCAATATTGTATTATTTTTTTCTCGTCTTTGGGGTTTTATTTGATAAAGTGAAATGACCAAACGTGCCTTGAAATTTAGTTTCCTCGTTCACATTAATGTTGATTCTTCATTTGCTGGTAGAGAATCGAAACATTTCAGGCCTAATCTGGTTTCACTTCGGGTGCATGTTCAACACCTGCTGATGTCAAAAGTGAAGCTTTGTCTGATTGAAGATGCGTCAGCAGACAGTTTGAGAAGTCCTCGTGTTCAGACACATCCGGGCTTTGGAGGGACATGTTCAGTGGTGTGTGACGATTCAAACTGAGAAAAAAATGAGAACTCTATATTAACCACAAGCCAGTTGTTTAAAATAAGCTTATCACATGCAAATAGGTACCTAACAAACTGATATTCTGCATCTGTTGTTATCAGAAGTTACTAACACATTCACACATGCAGAGACCCTGCCAGGAATAAGGTTGTTATATAATGCCCCTGTATTAATATAACCTTAACTAAGTGCATCTGGCTGAAACCGCAGCCTCTTGCAATGGCTTTTAGTAATCCCTCCCTGCAGTGCTTTAGAAATATGACTCAACCATAGCCAAGTTCAGTAAACTGTGGTGTTTTAACATGCTTTAGTTCATTATATCCTACGCATTTATTGAGCTAGATGTTTAATATTTACTAATCTTGTAAACCTTCTGCCTTTTTGGAAGGTGTCCACATTTTACACATAGTTCATATGATGAGAGCAATGATGTATTGGGGGCATATTAGCAGATGCTTGACTAAGAAGCTAATCACATTAACTGAAAAAAACGGGAAATGGTTGCTGTAGCCCACTTTTCGAGTTTGAGTATCGGTGCCAGACACTTAAATGGGAAACTAAATTCTTAATGATTTGAGATGAATGTTCACCTCGGAGTTGTCACTTGGACCAAGTTTTAGTCTTTTGGAAATGCAAGCAACATATTAGCAGAAACAAATAAGCAGTTGTTTTTGCTAGACAGAGCATTTTTCTTAAAGTCTAATTAAATTTAATTATTTCTGTTGTGAAGCCTGAATGCATGGAAAAACCATTTAGCACCATAGCTAATTTAAAAACTGTCACTTAAAAGTACGAACAATGGGAGAACGTTTCAAATTTTGTCAAACTGTTTAAGTCTTATCAGCTCATTACTCCCGAAACAATTTGAAGTGACTACAGAAAGGTAGCAGCCAGTCTCTGTGGCTGAAATTTCTACATTAATTATTTTTCCTGTGGAGCTCAAGACAAAAATGCAAGATTTTTATTTATCCTTTTTAAATGCGACTTTCTGCTTTAAATGCTCAAGTGGAAGCTAATGATTTCGCTGTCAGCATGTGCATCACAGAGCAAACACTTGACTTTCAGCTAGAAAGTAACTCCAAATTCCGGTCATTTGTCTTTCCCCTCCATCCCATCGCTTCTCCCTGAGCGGCGCATTACACACATTAGCAGGCGTTAACGACGTTTTCCCGATTTTTAAATGACGGGTCTCCAACACTTGGTGATGATGAATGGTTCCTGTTAGCAAGTGAGGGATGAGATGATCCCCTGAGGAAAAATGGCAGAGAATGCAGAGAGGGGGGGTCCATTATTTTTTTTTTTTTTTTAGAGTGAAGACAGATGATGAGACAAGGGGAGCCGGTGTAATCTGGGATCTGAACCGGCGAGGGGTGGGGTTGACACGGAGGGAGGCATGACAGGGAATGTAGAGGAGGTGATTGGGTATTTAGAACCACACCGACGATAGATAATATGACAGCTGAGGCCGACTAATCTGAGCTTCTGATCCCCTGTGGGATGGGTTGATTAGCTGAAGAAGTTCTGAGGTTATTCAGCGAGCAGGACAAGTATTGCAGTCATGAAAGAACCGGAATAAACTGCATTCTGTAGAGTTTTCAGTAGTGATTAAAAAAATTGCAAACTGGTCAGAGATTCTCAGCCGTTTCACTGTTTTCCTTTGAGACAAATTCATTCTGTAAATGCTGCATTTGTGTTCAAGAAGTGAGATATGGCAATGGATTTTTTTTTTTTTTTACAAAGACCATTTCTTGCTAAGAGTGAGCATCCAGCTTGCACTTGTGCTTATGAAATGTCATCATCTTGTACATGTTTAAGTTGCTAGTTATGGAATATTTTCTCTATTTTTAAAGCTGTATCAACACTTTCTGAATCTGAGATTTCTCTGTTGTTCAAGAGTAAGTTAATTTCTTAAACTGACATTTCCCTCTGTTCTGGTGGTGTGACCTAGAACCAGAGAAGAATTGTTCTGCATAGGATTACCAGCATTGCTAAAATTAGATCTAATATGATACTAGGTTTAAGGAATAACAAGTAACATAGTTATGTCCTTATGTGATTTGTAACCGTTCAACAATGGTTACAAATCATCGTTCATGCATTGTTCTACACTTTCAAAAGTGTAGAAAATTATACGAAAATACTTAATTGCATCATCTTTCACCTCTGGAGTCAATAAAGCAGCTAAATTTGCAGATGTGCCTAATCAGATATGTTTAAAAGATGAAGGTCGAGTTATGAAAATTATCTAGTTTAACCTCCTGACTACCAGGAAAAAAAATATATTGTCCAATTAGCATTTTTTTAAAATCCCACAGTCTTTGTAAGGTAGTAAAAGGTTTTATGCACTTACTTTGTCTCTTCCCATATAATGTATTACTGATGAATGCCATTTTTATGAACTAGAAAAAGGTACGTACAAAAGTCCCACCCTTTCACATGCAGTATCATTGAAAAGCCCTAAATGTCCTCTCCAGATACCAAAAGGAATTAATTCAGTAGAATGTAGGGGGTTGGAGATATTCAAGTTTAGAAATGTCCTCTACAGAGGACAAAAATGAACTACTGGTAGTCAGGAGGATAAAGAAGGAAAGTTGACATTTCAAGATTATTTTCTGTTCACACCAAATTCACACAAAACATTATGGGTTGGAGGAATTAACTGGTTTTGGTCTTATTTATATTCAGGTAACATTTGCAAGAAACGATGATATTTCTCATCCAACTTTGCAGAGTCATACAGCTCTTCTTTCTAAACTAACTAAAACTATGCCAGTTTTTTTTCCCCTTGTTAAAGAGAAACATTTACCAGTTGGAGGAAATGTCACCTTAACATACGCAAATAAATGTCTGCATGCCCTTATTAAAGTGCCACATTCACATTAAAAGGATTTAACATAATGCCCTTTAATGTGGCATTATGTCTTGTTCAATTCTTCTGAAAAAAATATGCTAAGGGAAGGAAGTGGATGTGCTTAATGGTAGGACTGGTTCACTTTATGTTTGAGGCTAAAGACCTTGATGCAGCCATTCCAAGTTCGATTTCCTAACCCAGCCTTATTTCCTGAAAATAACAGATAAGAGAAAACGGCATTGGGCATTACCATAAAACACCATAACCACAGTGAAACATATGGTGCTAGCGTCATGACCTGGAGTTTCTCTTTCCAGATGAAATTGAGGTTGTTTTTAGGGTGGTTGCACTTATAATCAGGTCAAAATGGCAGCTAATTTTGATCCAAGATCTTCATAAAAATGAAGAGAGGCTTTATTTTTCACTATCAAAGTGAGTTTAATGAGATGCCAAAAGCAATAAAAGCTTACTTTCATTACAGAGTCAAAACTAAATTTGGTGCAAAATGTGTGGGCTCGCCTGTCAAGAGCCAGACGACCTCACAACTGAAATGAGTCTTGGGTAGACTGGATTGATTATGGACCAGTGAATACTACATGACTCAACAGGCGCCTCAATCAAGTATTACAAAAATAGCATTCATATGTATGAAAACTGGTTATTGCACATTTTTATTTCATGTAGTTTCTTGTCTTTATTCATTAGTTGTTTTATTTAAAGTTGTTGTTTGTATCAACCATCTGGTTGATGTTGGTCTGAAGTTGGTCTGGAACCAAGTAGGACTTTTTTTTTTTTTTTTTTTCTGAAATGATAACCAGGATTCATAACACCTGAGATTGTCTGTATTAAGATTGTGAAGGTGAGGAAAATTTTGACTTTTTATGGTTTTAATTCTGTTTGCTATTAAATGTATATCAGCTTAGATTTGTAAAAATAATATGTATATCTTCATATATCTACTTAAGTTTGAAAAAAATTGAATCACCTGGGTTCAGATAAAGTAAAGCTACAAAGACAAAACCATTTATGAAACAAGCTTTATTTTGTAGCACAAGCTCAGAGCTATTTATGGACTTATTGTTTGTCAGCTCAAGTACAGTAAAACAACTGACCCATGCACAATTGCATCTTAGCCAAAGATGAATCTAAATGCTGAATTATCACCCAAACCTCTTTATAATGGTAGCTAAATCACGAGAAAAGCTTCTGTATCGAGAGACTTTCATTAAACCTCCAGTTTCTCATTATCAGTGAGCACATCGTGGGAGGGATGGCACAGAGCAGAGGATGATGGGAACCTCCTCAGGTCCAGGAAGGGCAGCGGAGGATATATAACACATCAGAGGAGCAGGTTATAACATGAGGATTTAAACACATCAGTTCGCAGCAGAAACCATTGGGGTTGTTCGGTGCAGAAAGGTATGATTGGATTTTTAATGCCGAACAACAGCAGAGGGTGAGGAGGAAAGATGAGGCACAAGAGCTGGTGTAACTCAGAGATTTCCGTTTGTGATGGAACATGGTGAGGGTGTTTGGAGGTTTTCAGCTGTATCAATGTGAAACTGAGCAGCTGGAGGATTCACTCAGGGATTTCAATCCGTGAGGATCCATGTTTTATGGTAACCGAGGGGATCTTCTTCAAAATGAGCTGAAGTTACGAATGAATGTCAATGCACACATTCCCTACATATTAGCCTAAGAAAGGAATTAATTTATTTAAAAAAGAATCTACTTTGAGCTCTATACACTGTCCACTCTCTAGTTTTCATTCATATAACTCTGGTTTTAATTTGTTTTTGACATATTAAATTATAAAAGCATGAAAAGATGTGCGCTATGAAGTTTTTTTCTTTGTACTAAGTCTGAAAATAGCTCTAAGCTTTATCCAGCTTCTCTTTAATTGTGCTTCATTATCTGCAGGCTTTGTTTCTGTCCCTTCAGTTTCTTCATATGCTTTTCTTTGTTTCTCTCTGATAACTTTGTATAAAATAAAAATATATAAATGTTTTTGGTGAATGGATTTGTAAAATGACTTGCTTTGTCTGAATTTTTCTCTCGATTTTAGATTTCAACATTCCTCCTTTTCTTTTCTTTTTTTGCAAAGAGCAGTGTAAATCAATACTTTTAAGATTTTGGTAAAAATAAATATATAAAAATTGCATTTTTTTTCTGCTCCTCAGATCCTCTGTCAGCTCCTAGGAACCTGCGAGTGTCAGAAGAATGGTACAACCGCTTCAGGATCAGCTGGGATGTTCCTCCTTCGCCCACTATGGGCTACAGAGTCGTCTACCAGCCTCTTTCTGGTAATTTATGCACATGAACAAAAACTAAACCTTTAACAGTTTACCGTCAAATTGTGCTTCTTGGAAATCCTCACTTTTATTCAAAGAGAATATTTTTTTTTATTAACCTAAATTTAGCTCTTAGAATGAGGATTCATGAACATTTGGTCCTCAAAGTCATTAAGACTTAATAGTTGAAACTCAGAACTTTCTCTGTCATCAGCATCCCTTAGTGCTGGGTTTTCTTCATCGAGTGTGAAGGGAGAAATGAGTGAGCTAAGCAGATTTTTGGAGCATTAAGCTACTGACCTCAAGCATCTTCCCCTGCAGCTAATGCCTTAAGGCTACATTAGACACTATCAAGTGCAAGATGAGGCCAGATCATTAGAGGCTTGTTTTGGTTTTCAAATGAAGAAGTACATGTAGAATACAGAATGAGTTTCACACATTCTCCTTTAGCCTGGAAACTCTATGCGAAGCCAAATATTTTTAGAAGAAATGCAAAAACATGCTCCTTCCAGCCCTTTCATCTAACTGGCCATTTGTTGCTCCCTGACCTCCCATTTAATCGGCTCTGGCCCGTTGCAGCCCCTGGACAGGCGCTGGAGACTTTTGTTGGCGAGGATGTGAACACCATGCTGATCGTCAACCTCTTGAGTGGGACAGAGTACAGTGTCAAGGTCATCGCGTCCTACACCACAGGATCCAGCGAGGCTCTAACAGGAAAGGCCAAGACTTGTGAGTTCAGCTTCCTTCACTTTGATTTAACTCCACAGTTTCTCTCTTGTGCTTTTGGCTCAACGTCAAATTTCCTTTTGCACAGTGTTCTTAAACAAGAAGAGCTTATTGTGATTGTACACTTCATTTCTTTTCTTATGTTTGGAGTTAGTTTTGAAAACATTCTCCTTTGTTTAACTGCTTCTGATGAAATCATTGCAACAGCTCTCAAAAGTGTACACGCCCATGTTAGCATATCAGGTTTTTGTGATGACAAGATAAGACCCCGATAAATAATCTCAAAAGTTCTACAGCCTCAGTGTTAAAAAATATTATTTTGTAAAGGCACTGTACTATGTAAAATTGATGTTATTCCCTCATCAAAAGCATACTTGGAGTGTTGCTTTCATGCATATTTGAGCATACTTTAAACCTTTCTGCTTTGCAAAATGCTGAGGATACAGAGCACCGCCTGTAGGGACGAAGATCCTCCTCGGTAGCTGCAGTTTCCAAGTTTCCAAACTCCTTTCTCGCAGAGCACCACTCCCTGAAGCTTCCCTCACTCAGCTCCTTCAGACTAGTCAGCAGCCATTAGAAAACACCTGAAGGAACCGTAAATATGCTGAGCTTATTATACTTATACTCCTCAGTGCAGCGCTTGTAAAAGGGTTAATAGAGAAACAATGTTGGGACGACTTCCTGAAGGCAGTGTGTCAGAAAGCGCAAGAGTTTCTTAAAAAGACAGACACCCAATTTCAAGGTGTTAAACTACAAAGTTACATTTCTTTTAAGACATATCTGATATATTTTTATTACAACTGAAGGCAACACTGTTACCTGATTGTGCTACAAAATGTCACAATGTGGCTGGAAAACATAATACTGGCCCTTTAATTCAACAAGAAAACAGAGAAGAAATGGAAAATATAAAATCTTAAATAATCTGGTTTCATTAGTGTACATTAAGGTAAACTAAAACCTTAATCAAAACACCTTTTGATTTGCAATATTTTTACTGTTCACTTCAGCTGAACAAGATGTCTGTCAATCTATCAACTCAGTTTCTGATCAATCTGAGTGACTTTAATTGAATCAATTTTAGAATATTTTTTGTACAATAGAACCATAAACCTAATTAGCCAATGGTCATGAAATCTGGGTCATGAAATGAACTTTCCCTGCAGGGTTGCTGGGTAGTCCCTTAAAAAAAGGTGAGGAGCTCGGCCATCTGGTAGAGGCTCTGAGTTGAGCTGATCTAAACAATCACCTTTAGTTAATCATCAAAGCAGCTGAACATCGACATCCAGCAGCAGTTGTTAAATTAACTAGATACGATAGCTCAAAGTTATGATTGCTGATGTAAAGCCTTCCCAACACTCCTTGAGAGTCTGTCCTGAATTATTTAATCAGTTCCTCTCAACTAAAATAATTTGAGTTGAAACCTTCATGTTCCTCTCCCGCGTCATAATTAACCTCTTCTCAGCAGCCTGGTCCGTTCGTGTGCAGCTCCGTTTGAACCTCCGATGTCACCAGCTTGTGAAAGTCAAAGCCACTAACAGAAAGCATGCCCTTTCGTGGTGTCCTTGAGCCCGACAGTTAAACCCAACCCCATCATCCATTTTCATTACTCTGTTTGCAGGGCAAGTGTCAGCTAAAGGCAGAAGCATGTACCTTTTTAAATATAGCGCACATGCCTTGGTGGCGTTTTTCACTGACTGCATACCAATGAGCAGGCTCGCGGTGGTTAAATAAAGGACACATTTTGCAAGACAAAGGCGAGAGCAGAGGAGAGTAAACTGAAAAAGATGGAAAGATGGGTTTATATGACAAGAGGGAAGGCTGATTAGGCTGCAGATGTCCCAGAAGGGGAATACAGTGTCTGTGATATTGCTCAGCAGCATGTTAATGAAACCAGTGAGCCAGCAGAGATGAACGGACTGATGCGTCAATGTCACACAATCACAAGTATTGGAACTTTTGAGATGAAAAGTAGGGAGTTTTCTTTTGGAACTTCTTTTAAGACGTGTTACCTGTATATTTTGATGTCCCTCCAGAATATTTGGAAAAATAAATTTGTGAACATTCACTTTTTGTGCAATTAAACTCATCAAGTCATTAAGAAGGAAAAATATAAACTTATTTATTGTAAAGACCCACCAGCAACTTAGTTTTTTTTTATATATATTTGGTTTCATAGACTTGGAAATGATCTGAAAACAATGTTTGCCAAAAAGCTGGAATTGCTCCTAAGTCTGATTGGAAAAATCCCAGGTCCTGAAAGAATTTTTACATCCTTGAACATCAATTCAATTCACTTAAAAAAGAATCTATTTATACCAGAAAGAAATTAAGTGTTGTCGTAACTCATCTCATCCTAGGAACTTCTAAGTGGTTGTGGATTGTGGTGTTGTAGCCAGGAATGCAAGGAGATGAAACTCATGAATTAAATACTTAATTAAAAATATTCCGTTTTTTTTTTTTTTTTTTTTTTTTTTTGGGGGGGGGGGCGGTTATTCAGTGTAAAATAAAGCAAGCTTTTCAAGGCCATTACCAACTTATATAAACATGAATTGTAATGTCTCTCTCAGAACAAGTGATGCTTTCTAAAGTCAGATCTAAAAGCCATTCCAGCCATTTGCATAAATAGACTGTGTGGGTTTGTTTAGGATTGTATGTAAAACCTACTCTTTTTTTTTTTTTTTGCAAACTCAGTGCAGCTACATTTCTCCATATGTCTGCAAATAGCTTCATGAAAATGCAGTGTGGTGTTTTTTAAGCTAACCAGCTGTATGCTTTAGGTTCGTCATCTGGATTCATGATTGCATGTGGTTTCTCTGATGTGACTCTATGCGGCTTTGTGTGCCGCTATTATAGCAGCATGGAGAGAAGAATGCTCATGAATCTCCACCGACTATTTTTAGAGACCCAAAAAAGTTTTATGTTTCTGATCTATTTCTGTTTAAAATGTAGAATCATATATGTGAGCATTGCTAGAAAAGTCAGAGGCACTAACCAACACCTGCCGTAACTTACAGTTACTGTAATTGCTTTGGGGGGAATAAAGACTGAAGCAAATGAAAACTTGATGTTTTCTGCATGAAATCTGCATCTTTTTCTTAAAATTATTTTTATTTCTCTGCCTTTTCAACAGTGTATCTTGGAGTAACCAATTTGAGCACATATCAAGTGAGGATGTCTGGTGTTTGTGCTCAGTGGGTGCCTCACCAGCATGCCAGTACCTACAGACTGGTTATTCAATCTGTGACTGGTGAGTACCATTATGTCTACACTCTTAAAGCTGTGATTAAAAATTCACTCTGAAACGGAAGTGGCACAAAAGCAAAAAGACAAAGTCTAAAAAAAGGACAATAATAATAAGAATTTAGAGTTCACTGGATCTGCATAAATGTAGAAATGTAAATGTCAAATTTAGAAATAAAGAATAATTACATTTTTCATTATTTTATTTAATTATCCAGGTTGTTATATGAAGAGATAAAGTATGCAAACGCGTGCACACAAGTTTTGTAACTACATCACTCTTGATTTCAGTATCAGGTTTTAAAAGAACTGTTGCAGTTCTACTAAACTGTGCCTTACCTCAGCTGCATCACACTGTATTTCCAGTAGTAATTCTCTTCATTATTCCATGCTGAGCTCCCACAACGAATTTCTGAGCTGGTTGCGAAGGAACTCATTCATACTCGCATGTTTTCATGAGGAGGAGTTCGAATTCCTAATTAGCCCAAGATCACAGAGGTTCCGTTGTGTTCCACTTGAGATGTGCTGACAGTCGCAAAGATTTAGCTGTACAATCAAACACTGAGCTTTTCTGTGGAAAAAAAAGGGCTTTTGGATTACAGCTCTGGTGACATTTACATTTCCTGTGTGGAGTAAAGTGGAGCAAAAAAGACAAAGGGGTATTATGGGTGCTAAATGAGGAGGTGTTCTGGTTACGTGATTGACAGTAATTATGTCTTGTTGAGTCTGTTCTGGGAGGTGTGCTTTAAAGAAGAAAAGACAAAATGGAATTGGTGTTCTGAAGTTTTCTCTAAACATTTAGCAGCACCTGGAGTCAGTTTTCTTATTGAGAGAAAATTGTTTCCCTGAAACAATAAAACCAAACAACTCCTTCTGTCTGAAGCACCCTGTGGTGAGATGTGGGCGTTTTGGAAAGAAGTGAAACCTGCTTTAGAGAGTCCCTGCAGACACAAGTGTCTGTCGGAACTGATCTTCTGACTTACTTTTGAAATGCTTGAAATGTTTACTGCAGTGTCCCTTTTTGTATAATTAAGTGTTTTATGCAGATATAAACTGTTTTGTGTTTTTATAACATAATGAAGGAGAAATTTAGGCAGCCTGTCAGCTAAACTTGAAATATGCCAGAGTTTTGCTTTTGAATTTTCTCCCATTAGTTACATATTTACTCCCTCCTGTCACTGCCTTGCTATTGTGATCCATAGATGTTTGATACTTAAGTTTCATTTGTGTTTCCATTTTATTAATTTCTTAATTGATTATCTACTTAGATCTGGACTTATTTAACTTTTGGTTTATTAGTATTTTATGGATTTGGTATAGACGCCTTAGGTTATTGTTCATTCCTGTTTACTTAGTTTCAGGCTCAATTATATTGGTTTACCTTTCACCCCTTCCCAGCTGTTTTCTACTGCATCTTCTCATCTCTTCTCTTTTTCAGCTGCTTCCACTTCTCCATGATTAGCTCTTGTGGTTCCTTTGCCACTTTCATCTCTCTCCACTTCAGATTCAGGAACAGCAGTACGATTTTCATCCTGGCTTTAGGACAGTGGACCAACCCTCTTAGAATTGCTGATAGAGTCTTGGGAGTTGGATTGTTTTTTTGTGGATCTGGAGAAGTCAATATTTTGACTTTCTTCTTTCCACTTTGAGTTCCTGATCAGAATGCCTCTTGAGCACATTTTTTTGGTGGCTTTATGGTACATCCTGCTAGGAAGGATACATGGGAGAATCCCCATAATTCACTGGAGGAACTGTACTCTCTACGCTCCCCTTCTTGGGGAGAGGGGGACTTTTTTAATTAAAGTGTAGCATGAAAATATGAAGACATGGGATCTTCAACAAAATAAGTGCATTTTTCTTTTACTCTTTTAGATCTGCTATATTCATTTTCTCAAAAGCACAAAATACAGGTTGCTCCTTGGATTTTTATCATTTTACCATTTTCCTAAACTGTGCCGAAGTGAAAAAGAAGTAAAACTGTTTCCATTTAACAGGTTTGCATTGATTGTGTTCTTGATTAATTAACTCTCTGTCAGAACTGGACACACAGGCACCGTTAAAGGTCTTTCAAGCTAGCTCTTACTGAGACTATTTGGTTTTTCTTCATGTTTTTGTTTTATAATCTGTAATAATCTGGCTCCGCATACTTTGAAAAGACAGTTTCCTTTATGTCTTAAAACTGCTCCCAGAGTTTTTATGAAACTTGTATTTGTGTTTCTATTGCAATTTAATGTGGTCTTTTACTTCAGCTGTCCAAACAATCCCAGTCTCCCATATAAACAATTATTATCGCAATTTACCCGGCACTTTCTTTCTGCAGCCTCAAACAGAAATAATTGTCTATTTTCTCGTTTTGAAGAGATAAAACAGTCCAACTCCCCAAAATAACACCAAACAACAGATGGCGTTGCCCTTATTCAATTTCCCAGGTACACCTCTCAGTCTCCGCCTCAAAGATGAGATTGACTTTTAATACAGCCGTCATCCGCCAAATAGGAAAGTAATGGCTGTTATTCATCACCTTTAGGCCTTCAGCAATACCACTGCAATCATTAACGTCACATAAAAGCCACATATCCCCTCGTGTTTCCTCAGGGAGCTCCAATGTATTGGTTTCTTTCAACACACACAATGGAGGTAAATGAGGATTTATGTCAGCACAGCTGGTATGTAATTACCCTAGAGATGTTTCTGCTGCAGGAGAAACTGGAATGATGTGCTTCTTATCCCATTTTTGATAAGGAAGGTTATAAAGTGAGACAGGGGAAAGTAAATTTAGGAAAACGAAACAAAATCTCAAACACGTATTGTAAAGTAGATGAGGGTAAAACCTTTGGTGCTGAAGAGCGTTGATGAACAAGCAAGTTTAAAGAGGTTTGAGATAATTAGATTTTCCTCAATTTTATTTTGTTGGCTGCTGTTTGTAAACACTGTTTCTGTTTTTTAGGATTGTAAGAGTAGATTGATCTTCTATCTGTCAGCATTATATCGTCTAAACCATACTTAGTTTGACAGTGAGCTTTTTAATCTTCTGATACTCATTGCCCATTTAACCTTTTCAGATATTTGCATAAATATTTAGCACAAAAATGCATTTTTTTTATTTATTTATGTATCTTTTTGCATTCAGTCTATTAAGTGCATTTTTATTACATCTACTCATAATTCACCCTCAGCCATTAGTCTCAAAATCACAGCCGTGGGCGACAATAACCAACAAACTGATCGTTCTATATGTCTTCAGTAAAAATATTTAACCAGCGTCTTGTACTTGCTTCATTTTAATCATTTCTCTTTTTGAGGCTTGCAGACAGAGAAGTGAAGCAGACATTTCAGTGATTTAACTTAATGACTGAAGTCATTTCATTTTGAAACTATCTTTTTTTAAATACACCTCCTAGAATATAAAACATTAATAAGAATATGAAGCATCAAAAAAGATCATCCATTCTTTTATCCATTTATAAATCCATCCATTGTCCATTTCCTCTCATCCTTGCAGTCATCAAAGTGCTTGTGCATGCTGCTCCTCCGGCTCAGATTTCCAACCTGATCCTTGTATAGAAGGTCATTTTCACAAACAAATCAATTTTATTGATTTATTTCAGAATTTGCCAATGAATTAAAACAATAATCAACCATAAAGCCAGAATAACTCTAAATGTCCAGCTACTCTCTCTATAAGGATACACATCTTATTTTAAAACAGAAAGATCATGCTCTATTAACATATTAACAGAACACAGAAATTTAAAATATTTAAAATATTTTGACAGCTTGAAATAATTCAACACAATAATTGTAAAAGTGGCACAAACAACATAACAATAAAATAAAAAATAGCACATCTATTTAAATTAGCTCCAGCTTTTGCCTTTATAAACATGAAGCTTCCTCAAACGTCGCACTTATTCAGTCTGATCTGGAACTGTTTTTAGGCACAGTTGCATTCAGTAACTGTTTTAAAAACATAATGTTTCTAACTATTAACATATTTATTTGAAAGGCAAATAATTTTTGCTGTCAGATAAGCTGTTAGTGGGAGCACAATAAGCTTTTTTCCTAATTCTTCCTATTGTCTTTTTCCAGCATGAAAAACTGATTGTTTTTCCCAACATTTCTAGACAGACTTTTATTTTTTATTGTGTCCAATTTTGCAAAACTATTTTGACGTTTTTGTTTGGACATCTGTGTGTGGTTTTCAACACAATGGTCAGTGACACTGCTAGAAAGAATGTTGTTATACTCTTAGATTTCTGATGAAATTGTGTATTTTGCAGTTTAAAATCTCTGTTTTTTTTTTTTACTAGGTTCTCGAAGTTTTTTTTTTCCAAAATAACATTTCATGCAGAAATATCACACTTTCTTGTTGTTGTTTGATTGTTAATTTTATCTGTTTGCGACTGCAGGTAGTCAGAAGCAGGAGACGAAGCTCGGTGGAGGCGCCAGCAGACACTGTTTCAGCAGCCTGAAGCCCAACATGGAGTATAAGATCAGCATATTCTCTCAGCTGCAGGACGGGACTGAAGGACCTGCTGTCACTGCAAATGTGAAGACATGTAAGAAAATCCAAGCACACAAGCTCAAGCAATAAAAGCGTCCAGTTTAGTGTGTTCATTATTAGATTTGTCTCATGGCTTAATTATTAAGCAATAAACATTAACATTTTGAAATCTGTACCGAAAACAGATGTTTAGTGCAGACATTCTCCACACATACTCGACTCATCTCCCTGTATATTTGCATCTCCTGTAATGCGTCCAAAATCCCCTTTAAATATGCTCGTGCAGGTGTGATCACAATATAACGGCAACACACTCACCACGCACGCATACTCTTCATCTAACTGCTGTCAGCTGTTATTGTTTAGAAGAGAAGAGACCGGAGTACAATCACGTCACTTTCCCCAGAAAATGTCTTTTATCCTTGTGGGAGCACCGCATCCTTGTCCGTCTTTCAGAATGAGGCTTTTGTTCTGCCGCAGCCGCTCCAAACTCTAATCAAGAGCCAGTGTCTGGAGACGAGGCGGAGGAGGAGGGAGGCTGTTGGGACGGGTGGGCTGCTTTGTCATTTTGTTTACCATAAGCGTCATGGAGCACGATTTTAATAAATCAGGGTAATAGTCAACAGAAAGTTTTGTTGTTGGTATTATAAACAGAGTGATAAGTGTCCTTAGAAGGTTGGTTTTTTTATTACGCGTGACATCAGATGGCAACTAGACGTTACAGTTTCACATGTTATCGTTTGCATCAATAGTTTGAAGGCTTTTAAAGAAAAAAAATGATAAAGGAAAACATTAGAATGTGAAAAGCCTTTAAAAAATAGTCATATATTTTTTTCTATTTATTTTTTTGCTGCAACCACAATCATTAATGGATGTTGTTTTATTCAGGTTTTATGTGATGGATTAACACAAAGTACTAAATAATTGCAGTGTGGAAGGAAAGTGATTTAGTGGTTTTTAATGTTCCTCTTACTGCAGTATTGGGGGATGCCTCCACCTCCTCAACTCTATCGAACCCTTTAACTCTATAACTTCATTGTCTTTGGATCCCCTCAACATAACTGTAGGGATTAATAAGGTAACAAGGCATTTAAGAGTTCATAGAACAAAGCTCCTTTGCAAATTCAGTAACACATTTCACATAATATATGCAGAATTAGACATCTGCATTATTGATTTAATTGCACTTAATTGTTTGTGAAATCTGAACTATTCATCACAAGATGAGGACAAAGAAGTGCCAGAAGAAGGGCTGGATCTGAAAATAAACAGAATGAAAGTCAGAGTCGGTCTGTTTCCAGACGGTTCAGACAGGAAGGAGTAAAGAGAATAACCTACAGAGAGATAAAAAAGGCAACAAGACAGAAAGTTCTTTCTCTGAAAAAAACAGATATTTGTTTGCTTTAGGCTGCTCCCAGACACACTGCGGCTCTACAGTGAGCCTCCTGGATGATTTATGGCTTTGTTTTGACGCAAATGAAAGCCTGAGCATTTCCTCAAATGACTATCCCCATCGCTGCAGGCAGCCGCTACTGAACGCTCCCTACCTGCCATCACAAGTGATTCGCAGCCTCAGGTAGCTGATTTACTGCCTAAACAGCTCTGAAAGCATCGAGTGTGTGTATGTGGGGTTTCTTTAGGAGGAGAACACACACACACACACACACACAGACACACACACACACCGAACCAAGTCAAGGGGTTGAAAGCGAGAGACGATAGACTTTGGGTTTTGACTGGAGCTCACGCTGTGATCAATGCACCAAATTATACAGGAGCCAAAATCACACCTTTGCATGTAGTTATTTTACACTTTCTGTATGAGTATGTATGTAACTGTGCTTCACCGATCCATGTCGATTTTTGTAGTAGGGAGATCTATGTGCTATGTCATTTGGCAGGTTAGTATATGATGAATGGGGTCGTAATTGGAGGTTTTCATAAATTCCCGTTTGTGTGTTTCTCTTTACTCAGTACCAATCCCAACACCAGCACCGGCCAAGCGACCGACCACCACGCCGCCACCCACAATCCCTCCTGCTAAGGAAGGTGAAGCTTCCTGTCATTCATTTTGTCCAACGTGTCGACTGCCAGTTGACAGAGTTATTGATGTATGAAGTTCTGTGCTGTTGTTTTGTTTAAGAGGTCAGGTGTTTTTAAAGAAGCCTTGTTTATAAAAAATCATTTTTAGTCGTCATGCCTTTTTTTTGAGCATTATCGCAAAAATGCTGCCAAATTAATACAATTCTATGCAAAGCACTCTTCTCTGTGCCAAACATAGAACTCCGTAAAACACCATTATGGTTTATTTCTTCAATTAATTAAGTATTTTTAATTAATTCTGAATTTTTTTTTTGAAGTATTTATGCACGTTAACATTATTTAAATTCCTAAAATAAACTTGGGGATATAATTTCTAGATTGCAGCATACATGGAAATGCTGAATTTAGTAAAATTTTATTTTTGAATGAAAATATTTTCTTTTGGCTTACCTGCAACACTCTATTTTCAGAGACACACCAGTTAAAAAAAATCAAGTAAAAAATCTGTAGGTGATGTGTAATTTTTCTGTTCACTAATATATCTTGACATGCGAACTGTTAAGTGACTGTTTTTCTCTCACAGTGGGGGACATACTCACCCACAGATTGCCACAGAGAACAGCAATCAAAATGCAAAATGTTAGTTTTAGTATGATGTATGATGTATGCTTAAGTGGAAGCAGTCTGATCTCAGTCTGCACTGATGCTGTATGTTTTGAACAGAGAGGCTCTTTTCCTCCTCCACACACACACATACAATGCATGCACACACACACACACTTCTGACAAGCTCCAACATTTACAGTATTTAAAATACGGAGCCAAATCTGAAATAATTATTGTCGATTTCAGGGTTCTTAAATGGAAGTTGCATAACCGATAGCTGCAGACGTGAGATGAAAATAATTCCTTGAATGTGGCCCAGCGAGTCTTTATATTTTATAGCTTTTAATTTTGTCAAACATATAATTCACATTCCTCACGTCTGTCATCACTCACTCATCATTTTCATCTCCAGTGTGCCATTAGCAGTTTTATATAAATGAGGTGAGAAAAAGAAACGCAGCAGCAGCCATATTTGCGCTCTTGTAAAATTTTAGCTTACGCAGCCTCATTCTCTAATAAAAATCATTGTGCTTTCTAATAAAAATGGTGCAATTACCAAAAAGTAATGTCATTAAAAATACAGACCGAAAAATATGAATGACTGGTAGCAATTTAATTTCTGTATAAATTAGTTTTCTGCTTGTTTAAAGAAAAGCTCATTTTCACTGCTTCTTGAATGTACAATTTTCTCAGTCCATGCAAAATCCTTACAGACCTTGTAAATTTAACTTTGAAAAAT
This sequence comes from Poecilia formosa, assembly GCF_000485575.1. Classification (NCBI taxonomy): domain Eukaryota; kingdom Metazoa; phylum Chordata; class Actinopteri; order Cyprinodontiformes; family Poeciliidae; genus Poecilia; species Poecilia formosa. The sequence goes on from NW_006800174.1 coordinate 438,600, forward strand.
ATTTTCTACATTTCCCAGATGATCCACTTCTGCTTCCAGAAATGTGATTTATTCATGTTCATCACTAGCATAATCATTTTAATATTTTTGCGGTAGTTTTTGTTCTTTAAAAACAGTTTGCTTTGATTTTCCTTGGTACAATTGGTTTTAGTTTCACTTATTTTCATTTTCTGTCTCAACTCTTTCACTTTCTCAGTTATTACTCCACGTATTTTCTTGCACATTTGGAAAAACGTCGGATTCATGTTTTTTTCTGATTCTAATCTAAAATGTTGTCATATATTCCCAGCTCCAGAAAGTATTGATTGCTTTTGCCTTAACAAAAATCCTAATTTAGTAGTACAAGAAGAGCATGGCTAAAGCTGTGCTAGAATCAATGTTCTGCCAATTGCAGCTTGTTTCATCTTGTACCAAAACTTATTTCCATCATGTCTGATTAAATCAGGATTTATTCTTCTTTATACTTCTGTGCTTTTGCAGGATGTGGTTGTGTTTCTTGTAACAAAAATGGGATAGCAGTTGTTCCACTTGGTCCATTAATCATCTCCTGTGATGTTTCTATACTCCTTTGTCTCATTAGTTTCCTTTCAAGTTTCCTGATTCATGTACTGCTACTTGTGTTTGCTTTTGTTTTAGACTTCCATCTTGAATCAAAGTATATATGTGTCCTAATTTCCTGCATTTCATTCTTGCATTTATCATGTGATAAAGAAAATTTCATCCGAGGCTTTTCTTGGTACAAATTAGATGTTTTGTGGACGAGTTAAACTATCGATTAATCAGGTCCAAACACCTCATCTCGCTTCAGCTCCATCTCATATCCATCTCTGACTTTATTCTCAGTTCTTACATATCCATGATAATAAATATGTAGGAATTGGCATAACAATTGAGAAGTTGGATATTAAATAACGAAAATTGTAATTTTATGGCTTTGGCTATTAGTGGTGTTCATTTAACAATGAACTGCTAGCGACTCAGAAGTGCAGTTGTTAGCAGATCCATAAGAAATGTTGACGTCTTGTTTTAGCTGTTAATAACTAACCCAATGTTTGTAAATATAAAACAGCAGGGTTTAAAATATCAGGGGTATAGTTTTATACCAACTTATGCGTTTTGATTGTGGATGTTCATCTTAAAGCTGCATAATGAAGTCCAACAAATATCTTAGTTATATAAATTTATTTTAATATTTTTTTATATTAGTTCTTGATAACACCTACACATCCGGCATGAATAAAGTGCTATTCATAATTCATATCTATAAGACACTCCCAGATCAACATAGCTGACATAAAGAAGAGCCTTAACTCTGACCCCGTTAAATTACTTCAAACCGTTTTCTGAATGCAGAACAGAAACGGAATAAAACCCTTCCTGAACCTGAAGTGCCTTGATTAATTTTCACAAAAGAGAGATGCTGTCCAGGGGGAACAGAACCAGAACCAGACCTGACCTGAATAAAGCAAAGATTAATTGGTTCCCATCTAAAATGCATCGGCATGAGCAGATTCTGCCAAGAAACAAACACAGGCAGCTGAATGAGTGGAGCAGTTAATTCACTTCACCAACAAACAGCATTAGTGGGAAACGAGAGCAAGTTGGAAAACATGTAAATGCCAACTAATAAAAGACAACTAGAGCTTTGCATTTATTTCTCAGTAGTGGAATGAGAATTTAAATGATCAGTTTCTGAGTAAATAAAGCCTAAGAAGAGTTTGAATTTAATGCATTACTATTAGCTGCCTTTATGCTGAAGAATTACTTGCTTAAATTAGTTATTGTTAAATTATTGGACATGAAATGATTTTAATGCGTTTATAATATTCAGTTTGAATGATCTTTAGAAGGACGTTCAGTGACTACTGGAAATGCATGAAGCAGTCTTTTTTTTTTTCTTCCCCAACATAAACAAAACCTCTTAACTGACGCATATTATCAGGATTTATTATTTTTGAGGGAAGATTTATGACCAAAAATGTTTAATCTCTACAACCACAATAAAATGGATGTTTTGCTTTTTTTCCCCCCTATTCCCAGTTTGTAAGGCAGCCAAAGCAGACCTGGTCTTTTTAGTTGATGGTTCCTGGAGTATCGGTGACGACAACTTCCTGAAGATTATCCGTTTCCTGTACAGCACCGTCGGAGCTCTGGATCGGATAGGCCCAGATGGCACACAGGTAACCCAGATGAGACCAAATCATTCTAAAACAAAAATCCTTAAGAAAACAAAAAAAGTTTGTGAAAGTCTATAAAAGCATTTTTTTTCTAAACATTTTGCCAGATGAATTTTTAATTAGTATCTGTTTTATTCCATTCACATTCCAGCGTCTGAGTCTTCCATGTTATTAGAAAGAGGCTTGAAAACAGATTTGAATTAGTCTCATTAATTGTTGCCTGTGTATTTATCCGAGGGGCAGAGATACTGCAACAGAAGGACAAATTGGCAAATTTATGCTTAATCAGACATGCAAAGTGCAAATCATCTGCAAATGAGAAAATTTCCTTTAGCAAAATGCAAAAGGAAAGAAGCAAACCACAGATACCAAAATTCGTTCATGACATTGGAAACAAGTCAAAATTGCTGATAAGGGACTGGATGTAAAAATCTGGTATTCCTCAGGAAATAACTTCCACCCAGTTTTCTCATTGGGTGCAATTGTTGCCCGTCGCTATAATTTCAGGAGAGGGAAACAAATGAAGAGGATTTTCATCAGCAGCCTATTGTGTCAGTAATGACTGCAGTGTGACCCCCACAAAACTGCATACATTACATTTATTTTCCTCTAGGGAAAGGCGTATAGACTTATTTAAGGCTTATACAAAACAAAGCAAAATATCTGTAGATAATTAAAAGGATTCATAATCATTGTAAATTATGGAAATTGGCAAAAAAAAACACAAAACTAAAACAACAAAATGAATGATTGAAATCTTTTATTTGAATGCCTAAATTGTCTACAGTATTGCCATTTTTCTCAACAAGCTTTATTTTGCTCTGATATGTTAAACACAGATGACTATGAAGGTCAACTAATCATGTATTTGTTGATGTTCCTTTTTGAAAATAGAAAACCAGATTCTGAAACTGCACTGGGGTCAACATTTCTTGACCCATCATCCTCCAAGTTGTGAGAAAACCTTGAAAATACATATTTTATAGCACCATTATGACTTCCTCTTTGAAAATTAAGTAAAATTCAACCTTTAGAGTTTTTGTTAATTTATAAGTCTCACTTTTAGAAAATAATTGTTTTCAGCAAAATCAGAACATTTTATAGCATTGTATACTTTATTAAGTTAGAATGTCTTGACAGATGTTAATAATCCACAACTGATTTTTGACTAGAAGTATAAATAATGAGTATGACGGGCCCGTTTTTCATTTCCAGTTTTCAACATGGAAAAGGCAAAATAAATATATTATTCAAGAGAAAGTACACAAGTTTCTTTTGAAAGCCTAAGAATGAATACAACTGATTTTGATATACATCTTTAAGAGGGGTACCTATAAATCTAGGGGACACAGTTTAACTTTAAAATCAAGGTTTTACCAAAATCTTTAGGTTGTATTTCTAAATCGTGTCATTTAAAGTGGAAATAATATAAAATATATTTTTTTACAATTCTGTATTGATATATGGTCCTCTACTAATTATTATTCATGGATTTCTTCCTACTGTGTTTATCCTGTACATTTTCAAGTTTTCCCTTTGCATTTATTCCAATAATTTTAAGCATTTTCTCTTGTACCTCTTTTGATTCTTTGAAAATAAAATGCACCTCATTTCAACCAGATTAGATCTGTGGTGCCTTTTAGGAATGAACCACAATACTTTAGTGTCACTTCACTTCATATGAGTTTTAGAATTATAGTGTTTTAAATCCCTGCAGTTTTTATTAGTGAATTTTTGAAGAGAGAGAGAGGGGGGGAGATTTCCAACTTCAAACATTTCCACAATATTGCAGCTATAATTTTGAATAAGCTTTTCCAGCGCATTTCTCTGCAGAGATTGACTTCTATTAAAAATGAAGTCTTTGACAGGATAGTTTGTCAACCTTTGCATCCTTGCAATTAGAAATGACCAAACCCTAACACTGTATGTGAGTTGAAACTTATTGGAAGTTGGACTGACATTATGCCCGGACCTGGCAGGTGGCCATCGCCCAGTTCAGTGACGACGCTCGGACTGAGTTCAAGCTGAACTCCTACGGAAACAAAGAACGTCTGCTTGATGCCATCAACAAGATCTCCTACAAGGGAGGAAACACTAAAACAGGTGAGGGCTAAGCACACACAGAAGGTGGACTGGTGTGAGACAAAATAACTGCCTTCAACTTCTGCAACTGCTGCAAATTAAACACAACTATCACTATTATCTACACGCTCAGGCCTCACATCTTGGTTTATATTGAGCACTTAACTAAGGGGCATGTGCATGTATGTGATTTCAGTTAGCTGCAACATGAACATGAACCTGTTCTTAATGTGTTAACACTACATAGAGGTGTGTGTGTGTGTGTGTGTGTGTGTGTGTGTGTGTGTGTAATGCAAGAAAGCCTGTGGGAGAGAAGAAACAGTAATAGTCTTTAATCAGTGTTTACAAAGTAGAAATGAGATCGCAGCGAGCAGATTTGTTAGAGCATCGCTGCCGTAAAGGAATTCCCCTGCTGGTAATGTCACACTATAATGCTCCACTTATTAATTTATTTTCTTTTTTAATCAGAGTGCTACAGTTTAGAGTGTTGTTATGCATTCAGTCTAAACTCCAATTGAAATGGTTTCCAAAAGTAGAAAATATGATGGCTGAATTTGTTTGACGTTCTGGTGTCCATCCATTTTCTGAACACCGTTGTCCCTCAGTGGGGTCGGGGGGGGTGCTGGTGCCTATCTCCAGCTAACGTTCCGGGCGAGAGGCGGGGTACACCCTGGACAGGTCGCCAGTCTGTCGCAGACGTTCTGGTGTCATTTAATTTATTTAAATGATTTAAATATTAAAGAGAATAATTATTCCTCTGAGAAAACCTAAAGATGTACCTATAGTTGATTAGGCATCAAACTGAATTAATGAGACAATTATAAGTAAAAATGTAGCGTTTTAAGAGGTAATACCAAAATATAAAAATATATGCATATTGCAAAAGCTTAAATAATTTGCAACATATTTTCATCATGAATTTAAGTTTTTTATTCTACTTAGGATTGTTTTGTACAGTTTTTTTACATCATTAAAAGAAATTATATCCAATATGTCTACACTTTCATGTTCAAATTCACTTTATGTGAATTTTTGACATCAAGTGGTTCATATTGAAAGACTTCCATTGATTTCCCTCTGAAATACGTTGTATGTTACATCCCCAATAATGTGTATATACAACCTATCACATATGTATGAAATTATTTCTGAGCACATTTTCAATCAGTGTGGAATAAAGTATAGATGAGGGAATACCAGACCTTGACATGTCCTCATTTAAATATGCAAATAGATGAATATATATGTTCTGCACATATGAATCATCTGTCCACACACATTTGTGCGTGCAGTATTTGTATTCACATCCTAACGGCTCCTGCGGATGCCATCCAGGTGTTGTGGATGAGCCAGAGTCTGCACGCCAGTCATAAATTTGCCATGAGGCTCCACACATTTCCGAACTCAGTTCATTATTGATGCGTCTGAAGTTTTGCTCAGAAATAGCCGTGTGAGATTTTTGTGCTTATCCACACTTTGCACATGAGAGATTTGATGGTGTTGCCATTGTTAAGGTTACCTTGAGAGGCTGCATGCTTCTGTGTGTGACAATATAAGATGGTCCCTTGGCACTACTTCCCTCTGATGCGTCTCTTTTCATTTTTATTTGTATTGATGTGTCATGCATCACATATCACCCCCTGTCATCATAGTAAAAGTTCCAATTTTGAGACTAATCATTAAGTGGAAAAACCTACAATCATGCTGTCAATAACGGCTTCATTTTTGAAGTAAACTTCGATGGTGACTCATTGACTGTTTGTGTTTTTCTAGCACAGAAACTGTGCAACAGCACGAACTTCAAAGGTTACTGCCATAAACATCTGAGACATAGCAATTTAACTGACGCCAAATTAAAATCCTAAACTCTCGGGGCAATATTGGCATGTGTGGAGGGTTGATCTGACTTCTGGCAGGGAGATGAACCCTCCAAGGCAGCAATTTGTTCAGCAGCACTGATCCATAATCTGCAATCTTCATGCAATTTATTTAAATTTGTAATGCAGATTTTGTTTTCTGATGTAACACTGCTTTGTAGTGCACAAATTGTTTTAGCAACAGTGCGAATAAACCTGCAGGGAAGAATGAATCAAAGCCTGTTTTCTGCGCACACGCAGCTCTCCTATTGGCTTTTTAGACCCAAACAGACTCTGTGATTTGAGATCGTTTTTCTCCCACTAAAAAAAAGGTACACTAATTATTTGTGCTTTTTCTCAAACTTTTAGGTTCTCTCCTGTAAGGAAAGTAATGGGAAAAAAAATTTAAAATTCAGATTTTTAGCATTTTATGCAGATCGGTTGCCGCTCTATGATTTGATTGTTGGAAATAATTGACGGTTTCATCTTTTCAATCAGGTCGAGCCATCCAGCATGTGAAGGAAAACATCTTCACCGCTGAGGGAGGAGTCAGGAGAGGAATCCCTAACGTCCTTGTGGTTCTGACTGATGGCCGATCCCAGGATGATGTCAATAAAGTTTCCAAAGAGATGCAGATGTCAGGTCAGAAACGATTTCTCTCATTTTAAAGGTTATATATGAAGCTAAAACTCTGGTTTGTTTGTTTTTATTTTGTTTTTTGAATGGGATATTAGGAGCCTGTCAGTAACCTGCAGTCCAACACATAGTTTTAATATTGTATTCTTACACTTTTTTTGTGTGCAAACACCTTTTCCGGGACTTATAACAGCTTCCAACAAGCAAATATGGAACTGAGATTTTGTTTAGTAATCAGTGTTTCTATTGCTTTCATTTTAGTACAGTAATATACCATTTCATCTACACTATCATGCCATGACCAGGAAATGTCTAGAAAATACCCTGTGGTAGAGTTTTTGGTATAATAGTTTTAATAATAGTTTTTTTTTTATTATTTTTTTACCAGCATACCAGTTTAATAAATGTTTAATAAAAGGACAACTTGTATGAATCCCATACTGAAGTCTTTCTTCTCCACCCTCCTTGTAAAGGTTACATTGTGTTTGCGATCGGCTTCGCTGATGCCGACTATGGAGAGTTGGTGAGCATCGCCAGTAAACCGAGCGACAGGCACGTCTTCTTCGTGGACGACCTGGACGCCTTTCAGAGGATCGAAGAGAAGCTGGTGACCTTTGTATGCGAGGCCGCTACCGCGAGTACGTTTTAGTTAGAGTGCAACTTCCTTTAGGTAAACAGCATGTGACATTTCTTCAATACTGTGCTGACTGTTTTTTGGGGGGTTTGTTTTTTCTTTGTTTTTGTCTTTAACAGCTTGTCCATCTATACCAATGAGTGGCAGCACAACCCCAGGTAAATGTTAAAGAATACCTCTTTACCCCAACAAGTTACATGTGGAAATGTAACTGCTTACAATGTACTAAAAGACAAGTGAATGTAATTTCTTATTGTTTGTGCAACTATTAAGAAACTAACTTAAATAGAGCTCTGTGTCCCCATTCCAAGGAATTTTTTTCAAATTATTGTTTTTACATCTCAGCATGTGAAATTGGCTTGTCTGTGTTACAAAATAACCACTGAGGAATAATGCAGCTGAGTCATTTCATGAAGATATGGGAAAGAGTTGAAGCTAGTTTTAGAAGTGAGGTGATGATCTCTTAGTGGGAGAGCGGTGTTAAGCAGAAGAAGAGCAGTAAGGATGTGATGTGTGTATTGAAAGGCTTTATGGAGAAGTGTAGAGACAGAAAAGACTTGCACTGTTTTCTTAAATTTAGAGAACAAGGCACAGAGGGAAGAACTGGGTTACTGAATGAGTCAAATGTGGCAGAGACATACGTGAGGGAGGTTTAGAGAACGTCAACTGTGGATCAGTGAGTGGAGTGGTTTCCTTGCAGTCTGAAAGTTATGGGTTTGTTTCTGGCCTAACACTTTCACAGTGTTGGAGCTGTGAAAGTGTTATTCCTAACAGTCTGCATATGAGTGATTGATGTGTAAGAGGTTTTGAGCATGAAGGGCATTAGTGTAAAGTGCTTTGAGTGATGGTGTGATCATAAAAGCCCTATATTATCTCAGTAGTTTACCATTTGCTTATACAGAGACAACAAAACAGTGGTGAAGTGTGTACAAGAAGTCCCACAAGAGTTGAAGAGTTTGGTACTTCTTCTTGACAGACGGAGAGCAGACCTAGACAACGTCTTGTTCAGGAATTTTGGAAAAATGGAGTTAGAGTTTATTAGTCAGATTGGTGTGGTGTCTACAATGATACAAACACTGTATCCGTCCGTTGTGGTGTGGAAAGAGCTGAGCCAGAAAGGAAAGCTCTCAATTTATTGGTCAATCTTTGTTCCTACCTTCATCTAAGGTCACCAGCTTTGGGTAGTGACTGAAAGAATAAGGATGTCAAAGCAAGTAGCTGAAATGCGTTTCCTCCACAGAGTGTCTCTCCATTAGAGATAGGGTGAGAAGTTTAGTCATCTGAGAACAGCTCAGAGTAGAGCCACTACTCCTCCACATCTAGAGGAGCCAGACGAGGTGGCTCGGGCATCTGGGTAGGATTCCTCTCTGGTCAGATGTTCTGGGCACGTTCCACCAGGAGGAGACCCAGAGGAAGACCCAGGATATCTGGGATATGCAATCAATGTTTTTCGAATGTCCTGGGAAAGCCTTGTGATTGTCCTGGAGGAGTCCCAGTGAAAGATAATGGAGGGATGGTCAGGCAGGAGTACTTATAGATTAGGAGGTTTACAGGCAACATTGTGATCTGCAGTGAGAATAGGTAGCTGGTGAAAAGACGTCTGGAATGGTAGAAGAATGCTGTAGATAGAACCAAGAAGTTATACATGTGTAAACCACTGAGAGAAAAATGGGACAGTTAAGATGCAAGATGAAAAATTGAAAGTGGACAAGTTTAATTATCTGCAGAGTAAATGAAGATAAATGTCAGGAATGATTTGTAACAGACGGACAGCTGCCGGAGTGTGAAGGATCAGTGCTTAGCCCCTTCTTTTGTTTGCAGTAGTGACGGACGGGTTTACAGATGAAGTCAGGCAGGAATCCTTATAGATCACAATGTTTGGAGACAACTTCATGACTCTTTGCGAGAGTAGGGAGAAAATACGAAACTCTGGAGAGGTGGAGGTATGCTCTGGGGAGAAGAGAAATAATTAGAGTAAATAGAAGCAGGACAAGTTACGTTTAAATTAAGAGAGGTGAAACAGGACAGTGGCAAGGAGTGGAGAGGTGCTGAAGCTGGAGAAGTGGAAGTACTTGAAGAATGGATGGGAACAAATGTCTGGGATGATTTGCGACAGAAACTGCAAGAGTTAAAGAGAAGGTGTTCAAGATGAGCTGGAAATGAGAGCCTTTTTATTGGACTGGATTGAACAGATCAAGCAGAAATAGAAATGAGTTTAGCAATTAGAGGTAAATCTAAGATGGTTTGAACTTGTACAGACGAGAGATAAAAGGTTCACTGGACAAAAGGTGGTGAATACAGAGCTGCTAGGAAGGAGAGAGAGAAGAAGATCAAATCGGTTCATTTGTGCTTTAGTGCAGGAGAATAAGCACTTAGTAAGAGAGAGAAGGACTTAGTAATTTATGAGATAGATGAGCAGATGATCTGCAGCAGACAGAAAAAAAGGTTAATACTTGGTTTATAACTGTATCTATCTTTTAAAGTGAGCTAAGCTGTCTGAGATAACTATTCTTGAATCTTCTTCAGTCCCCTGGCCTAATTTCCTTTGATGTTAACAAGATCTCATCCCACCACCTGTCTGCAGGTTTCCGTATGATGGAGCTGTTTGGACTTGTTGAAAATAAGTACAACAGCATCGCTGGTGTTTCCATGGTACCTGGCACCTTCAATGCCTTTCCCTGTTTCCACCTGCACAGCAACGCTCTGATGGCACAGCCAACCAGGTATGACGACTCGATAAACTGCACAGATAGGATGACATATAACATTCGTTGAAGTGAGAGGTGATGACCTTTAGGAATGGAAAGCACAACTTGGACGTTTTAGTCAACAGAACCTCAAGATAATGTCTCAGTTGCATCTGTTGTTCTGACTCACAGGTTTATCCATCCAGAGGGGCTTCCCTCCGACTACACCATCACCCTGCTGTTCAGAGTGCTGCCTGACACGCCGGAGGAGCCCTTTGCTATCTGGGAGATCCTCAATAAGAACAACGATCCGCTTACTGGAGTCATCCTGGACAGTACGTAGAACAAGTTTACGTTTAAATGCCATTCGCTTAATAGAAACGTTTCTGTTGATAGAAAATGTGATACAACCATGAGAGCCTTACCAGTCAGCACAAGAACTTTTTCATCCTAACAAGCGTCACACTTGTAGAAAGCTAACTGTTGCATAGCAACTCCTACCACCAAGGTGGAGAGGTGGGAATTCAATTTAGATCTGTTATATTGACTTGAATGTCACAACAGTGAGAACCATGAGTACAACTGGTTCAATAACATCTGTGCAATTAAATAAGACAAACGATTTAAGTTGATACTATTACGCATGGAGGAGTCAATACAGAGAAAAATGTTAAACAAAATGAGACTTACATTATTGTTTTATTATTTCAGCTATAATTCAGTCCTGGCTGCATGTACATGTGGCCTATACCTCTCGTCAATTTTCTGGGTGAAAGTGACAGACAAAAAGCTTAACATTTTTCACAAATGCTTGAATATAACATAATAAACATACATTTTAATGCATGTGCTTTTTTGCATCCTATTTACACACGTTTGTGTATTTCCCTGCAGATGGAGGAAAAACTCTGACATTCTTCAACAACGACTACAGGGGAGATTTTCAGACTGTCACATTTGAAGGTCCAGAAATCAAAAAACTCTTCTTCGGAAGCTTTCACAAGGTCAGAATGCCATTATGCCTTTGTTTTTTTTTTAATACCTGATTCCCTTTACACTGACCGTCAGGATGTTCTGATGCATACAAAATGTAGCGTTTACATTTTTTACCTGCAGGGTAAGTCACCTACAAAAGCCTTACTTGTCAAAGAGAATGCAGACTACGATGCTGAGTCATAGTGAACATTTCTGCAAAAGCAAGAAGCAAACTGATGCTTCAGAACCAACAAAACATCCGCCTGCATTGAAGGACTAAATTTACTGCATGTATTTCAGAGAATACCAGAAAGAAACACGTGCCACATGTTAAGTACAAATAAAGTGGCTTCAAACTGCTTGTTGGCCGTGACAGACAGACAGGTCCATCTCTAGGTATCTCACTAACCTGCAGTGACTGATTGGCTGACAGCTGTATCACCATCTTATTTCTATTTTTTTTTCTTTTAGCCCAACTGTCTGGATTATCAGCTTATTGATTTGCACAGTTCAGCTTCGTTTTCTTGCCGTCTCTCGCTCCTGCCTTGTTCTATTTTTACCCCAGTTTTTTTTCTGAGCAGCGTTACAGTGGCTGGTGTCCCAACAGGCTGACTTCAGTTGAGTCACGCCCCGAGTCTGAACCTGCTCACCGTCGCATTGTGTTACCATCAGAGCGACTCGCTCACTGATCTGCAGTCACTTCTGTCTGCTTGCTGTCAGCAGAGCTTACCCTGCTTACCTTTTCACCTTTTGTTCTGCTCCGTCTGCGTGTGCATGTGTGGGTTCGCGCACGAGTCTGAGTGAGTCAGAGTTGATTTTATAATCCCGGAGGACCAGAACCTCCGCTGCCTTCCTGATAAGTCAAGCCGACATCTGTATTGGGTCGTGCGGTTAGGGATTAAAGTAGATAACTAATGTGATAATCAGTAAAATCGCTTGACGTGTCCTTTTAACCCACCTTGAAGGTTATATGGGCTCCTTCAGCTGTACTTTACCTGCCTTTTACTTAACAGTTTTATTTGCTGAAAAAGTGACATTTTGAGTGTGGAAATGTTCTTACGCAAGCTGTATCCTCAGATAAGGTGGTAGTCCTTCACACTCCACAGTCTCAGTAGGATTTAACTCAAGTCTCAGAAACTTCTGCACTTCCTGCATGTGCATAGAAGCATGGATTTACTAGAGTCTACAAACACAGTCATGGGTACATAAGATGGAAGTGAGCAGGGTTGGAGTGCAGTTTTAAGTCATGCTATTCTTAGAGTTTTAGAACTGTGGCCAAGTTTGGAAAAAGTCTTTAAAGAAACACCAACCAGTTCCTGAACAAAAGAGAAAAATCACCTTTTTCCCCCACGTAGTAACTCTGAGTCAGTTTAATAAAAATAGCAGTAAGTCTTGGATGTAAGACACATTTTGTCAATTATTTGGCAGCAGTGACCTTATAAAGCACAAAATAGCTCAGCACTCCTCCACAGAACGGCAGGAAAGTGCTGCGTGGTTAGATTTCAAGCAGAAGCTTCATTTTATCACCGTCAATTGATATTGCACATATTGCCAGCTGAAAGGTTGCTGGAGAAAAATGTTCAAACTTCTGCATCCTCAGCTTTTTTCATGTTGTATATTAGAGCTACAACTTTTTCCTGCTGGATAGTGTTTGTCGAATGGGCTTGTTGGTTTGAGACGCTGAATATATGAGGTAGTATCTTTTTTTTTTTTTTTTCAATTATTGCATTTCCTGCCCCTGTAGAAACCAAACGGTGTTGCCTAGTAACAGTTTCTTTTGGAGATAGTAAAGAGTAGTGTCAGATTTGAGAGGATAATAATTACCATCTTCCAGCCAATCAGAGTCAGGAACAGTTTTTTGCCTGATTCTGATGACCCTTTAGTGCTGCAAAATAATAATATTGGTATTTTTACAGCACTTCTCTGCACTTCAGCTGGAAATGTCCTATTCTGACAGGTTGCATGAAAAATGACTGGCACAACTGAGGCAATTCAGCAAAATTGTTGTCTTTTCCCTGCCTTATGTAAAAAGTAGTGGAAAGGATACATTTCTTTTAAAATAAAGAAAAAGCAAAATAAGGGACTACAGTTGTTCTGCTCCAAATTTCACTAAGAACTTCAAAGTCCCTTAAAGCTTCAGCTAAAATCAAAAGGTACTTTTCAGGTTTATGACCCAGCAGGATTCCCCAGCCTCTTCATAAACCTCTGTGTGACAAAGAAAGTGGTCCCTAATTGTGAGGCAGAAGAACATTTGTAAAGTGTTTTGACAAATAAAACTCTGACTGCAATGTGTGCATTTTGCTCCCAGTGTGAATAACCTTTAGCTTTAATTACCGCTCTGAGTCTTTGGCATATTCCTCAACCAGCTTTGCATATCTACAGATTAAAACTTTTTCTTATTCTTCTCTAAAAGTATATTTTTTTATTTAGATCTAAACTTTCACTGGGTCATTCTAAGACATGAATATACTTGTTATAAACCATTCCTCTGCAGCTCTGCTTGAAGGTGAACCTCCTTCCCAGTCTCAAGTCTTGCTGCTTCTAACAGCTTTTCTTTTGGACATGACTCATGTCTCTTTTATGTTGCTGATCTTGTAAATTGAGACCTTCCTTTTTATCGCATTACTACAGATGAAACCCCAATCTGTGTATTCATCACACACTCCCTCCCACTGTAACTCGTGAAAAACACATTAAGATACTAGAACTCCTTGAGCCTGTGCTTGAGATCGTGGCTTGTTCTGGCTCCAGACTGAGCAGTCCGTCTTTTTCCTGTGCTGAGTCTTGGCTTCAGATGTAAAGAATCTGGCTTCAGTCCCAGCCACTTTAAATGTAGCCGTCTTTCATGTATTTTAATTTCTCAAATGGAATGTTTTATAGTTTACAAATGTCTGCAAAATAATGCTAACTATGAACTGATATGGTGAGATTTTATAATAAAATTAAACACAAAGGAGATCATTTTTGATCATGATACGAGTCATTTTAGGAACATGTGATCAAAATGATCAAAATAAAATAAATAATAACTAAGGATGATATGTTTAGGTTCCTGTTTTAAGAACCTAGACATGTCCTTATGTTAGTCTCTGTTGGACAAAAAAGTCTCTCTGATCTGTATCAAAACTATTTTTTCCTCCAGCAGTTTGTCACATTCAGGAATAACCCTAAAAAAATTGCTTCATGACAAAACACATTCAGTGTTTAACAATTCATAATTAACGCAGGTAATGTTAACCTATATAGGTTTGCATATCTTGGCTTCTTCATCTGTATTTTTCATTTTAATCCCATTGTCTCTTAATCTTTGATTTATTTTCCTGGAATCTGAACGTGAAGCTGTTATTGTGTGTTTGACACCAATTAAACAGAATCTCTCACCCCAGGTTGGCAGGGTGTCACATTTCTGAAACAGAGGCACTTCTCAGCTCAACACACAAACATCTGTTTGTGAGAACAATACCAGAATCTGTAGTTTAAAACAGATATGTGTTAACATTGCACAAAGTAAGCTATGACTGTCTGCATATGGTCAGCAAAACTGAGTGATCCTCCTACATTTATTATATCTGTAAAAGGTCAGGAGTCACCCATATGATAATTTGGGCTAATATCTGATAGCAATATTGCTTTTATGGCTAATAGCCAATATTTACCAATCACCAGACTCTGGGAGGAAAAAGGCAACTATCAGGAGGAAGTAGAGGCTATAAAATGATCTAATTTTAAATAATATGTTATCATTAGCAAATCCAATCCACCTCTTGGTATCTGTCCATCTGTTTTCTCTATTTATTCAAATTGTTTTTAAATTTTTAGTATGTAAAATATTACATCATTCATTTATGTAGGTAGAATTTTTTTTTCATGCACTGATATTGTTTTGGATCCCAGATTTACATCCAGTCCAGGTTCTGGTAAATGCATTCAGTTTTATATACAAATAACTATTTCCTCCAAATTTGTAGCTTTTATTTCATTCTATGGGTGTTGTATGGTTGTTCCTGCATTATCTTCTGGAAAATTGTCCAAGAAACTGGATTCATTTGCAGCTGCACACAAGTAGAGGGCGCTCTTCTCCTGCTATTTAAACAGCTCCCCTTTCTCTTCGGCTCATCGGTTTTCCTAATGTTACATTTGATCAGCATCTTGTCTGTGGTGACTGCTATGATTAATATTCATGGCATAAAGTTCAGATCCTATAGCAGTATATGTTAGGTGCTACAAGGTTTCTTCTAAGACTTTATGAAGTTCTGTTTTATTTCTGTTTTATTGCAGCTGCACATTGCAATCAGCAAGACGAGTGCCAAAGTGTTCATCGACTGCAAAATGGTGGCAGAGAAGGTCATCAACGCAGCAGGAAACATCACCACAGACGGAGTGGAAGTTCTGGGCAGGATGGTTCGCTCCCGAGAGAACAAGGACAACTCTGCACCGGTAAAACGAGCGTTCACACACGGCGCACCACATGCAGCACTGCACCACTAGATTCCACTTTCTCTCGATCCAGATCAGATCATTATTGATTACCGAAGCAACTTTAATATGTTGCAAACTTAAGTGTTGAGTTTTCAGACACTCCATGGTCTGATTTGATTCCCAGCAGGTCTAGGATGTTCAGTCCGTTTATTACAGGCCCATCTGATTGACCAGGTCAAGAAGGCATCTTATGGGACATTTATTAATAATTTTGATAGCTCATACTGAATTTCCTCTTTTGATCTCATCTGTTTAAAGACCTGATTTTAACTTTTTCCATATTTTTCTGTTAAAAACAATTTTTTATATGGTTATGATTACTTCTTCTGTTTTTTGGTTGGCAATCAGGTTAAACTTCATTGCATTTCTGTTATGCCTGTCAGTAAAATGTATGTAAACTTTTAGTTGAATTTTGCTGTGTTCAGACTTGTATCCTATGTTCATTTTTCTGCAGTTCCAGCTCCAGAACTTTGACATTATTTGCAGCACATCCTGGGCCAACAGAGACAAGTGCTGTGAGCTGCCTGGTCTGGTGAGGTCAAATTTTAAAGTTGTTTGAGATTTACCTTTTTTATATCCCTACTTTGTCAAAATTAGATACTACCAAATCAGTTTCCTTTTACATCACCCATTATTTTTTATTTATTTCACTTAGAAACATTTTTTCACATTTTCTAAAAATTGGCTTCTGCTATGATGCGAAATGTTAGACATGATGCCCTTTATGTTTTCACTTAACTTCAGTGAAAATATGAAGTTAGGTGAACTTCATGTTTTCACAGCTAATAGCTTATCAGAGAAAAGTCAAGACAGAGGTCAGTCATACCAAGTGTTGTAAGTGAATTATATTTCATAAACCTTTAAACATCCAATGAGTTTGATTTTATTGAATGACTATAAAACTAGGCCAGAGAAAAGTTGCTAAAAAAGTTTCTATTGTAGCTCAGATGGAGGTTATTTTATAGATTTATACACTAGATTCCTCTTCCATCAGTTTATTAGCTTCATGTTTAATGCCAAACATTTTCTTTGCTTGCTTTTGTCATATTTAAACCCTTTTGTCATCACATTAAGTTTCTTTTTTCTTTGTCATTTGCATGGCATTATCATCATCCAGAGGAAGGAGGTAGACTGTCCGGCCTTACCCAAAGCCTGCACCTGCACACAGGACAGCAAAGGTCCAGCTGGTCCTCCCGGAGTGCCTGTGAGCAACTTATTATGTTTATCCTGATTATCTATTAGAAATAATGCAACTTTGTCACTAAAAATAGATGGAGGAAAACCCTGCATGTGATTTCAGTATATAAGGCTTTTCAACAGCGCAGATTAAATGACGTTCACTTGGCAAACAGAGATCATATCATATATACTCCTCCATCCAGTCAAACAAGCTTTAATTTGATTTCGTTAATTTATTTCACTTGTTCTCTTTCAGCTATTTCTCAACTTTATTGTGGAGTCAATTTTTCCATTCCATTCAGACACATAAAACATGTTTAAGTCCTAAATGTTGTTGATCTTGCATCTGTAATTACAGTGTTTTTGGTTTCTAACAGGGCGGTCCTGGAATCAGAGGAGCCAGAGGTGATCGTGGAGAGCCGGGTCCAGTGGTAAGTTGTATTGCTTTACTCTTTCTAAAGCCACTGCTGTGTGGAAAAGGTGATAAAATCTGTATCATTCTGGATGAAACTTAAAACCAGGTGTAATTTTGGAAAAAAAAATACAGACCTCATTGATTAAGTTGTAGTTTCTACTGAGTTATGCTGGTTGTTTGTGAGCTGAAAAAATGTTGTTTAGTGAATTGGGTTTAATTTCATTTGCACAGGTAAGTCTTGCAAAGAATGCTCCTGATCTTTGGTTTCACACTCTCCATTATGACACACTGAAAGCAACAAACCATGGATGAATAGGTTTTTCAGTCACCCTTATTTATTTTTTAGTCCAGAAGTAGACATTTAAATACATTGGAGGAAAACAAGGCCTGCATTTCGGGATAAACTGAATATATCAAAACTATTTTTCTAATTTTGAGATTTGTGAAAGATTTTATTTCCAAGAGCTCAATGTTTCCATTTTGTTTTAATTTTTCTTTGTCCTTCAAGCTTATCATTTATTCTGTGATTTTGGAAGAATATTTTGTAGCTGGCTGTTATTGAATGCACCATTTCTAAAGAATAACCCAATTTGGTTAAAAAGTGAAACAAAAATATATTTTTATTTTTATCAGGTGGCTGTGTATGTAATGTGTCTGAATGTTTGATGTATAGAGAGTTATACCTGATTTTCTCGTGGTTGTTTGACCTGATGGTGGCTAAAGGACCAATTAACTCAGATTCAGCTTTTTTCTTTCTTTTTTTTAAGATTGTAAGGTTAATTCTATGTTATTGGTGATATTAACCTATTAACCATTCCTAATTCAAATTGGTGATTTTCATTCTTGTACCCACATAATGTGAGTTGTGGTGTAAATACCTTAATATTCAGTTTTGAAGTATAAGGGATTAATTATGAAAGATTAATTATTTGTGCCTTTATGGGCAGGATACTGAGTTCTGGTCATGTATTTTTGATGTGCTTATGGCCTAAAATAATTAGATAGAAAGCTATTTCTAAGGTCCAGTTCAGTTCCCTTTGTGACGAGTTTTAGCAGGAAACATCACAGCTTAGTAGTTTAATAATAGACAAATAATTTGAGAAGTGCTCCTTCTGCAAACTCAACAAATGAAAATAAGATGCGAGAGGTTCCTAAAACATGCAACTTTTAATGGATGGTTTTATATAATCCAGTTGCCTGTAATCTTTAATCTCATTACATGATTCTGTGTTTACCTCAAGGTTTTAATTCTAACAGTAAATCCAGGCAATGATAGCTGCATACTGGTTTACAATTGGTGGAAAAAACAAAACAGCAATAAATCTATTATCAAACGACCCATGAGACCCACTAAAGTAGCACAAACAGCATGTTAGCAGGTGTAAAATTAACTAAAACAGTCAACCCTGGACCTATTAACTCTAAAATGAAAATAAAATACAAGTCCATCACATGTTATGACTGTAGAAATATGTATAATAATAGACATAACTGTCAGATGAACAGAGCTGATTCACAGTTCTTTTTTCTTTTTAGTTTATCTCTATATGGTGATAATTACATTATTACTGCTGCAGATGTTTTAGGAAGTGTTAGCAGGACAGTAGCTTGACATATGCTTCATACAAAGACCCTAACAAGTACAGCACAGATCAACATGTCTGCTTAAAACAGGAAATTACAAATTAGCTGTTAACTTATTATCTATAGCCTTGTAAAATGCACTTGTAACATCAATTTTATGTTGAAATCTCATCAAAACAGATGGGCTTTTTTTCTTGATGAATCAAACATGTGGGAATCTGGGGGGAAAAGCTTTGTTTATGTTAAAAATGTCCTTATTTATTTAATGACTACACATAGATTATACAACATGGATAAAGAAAGGAAAATAAAATCCCTTCTACATTTACAATTTTAGAATGTGGTTTATTTAATGTGTCCATGTTGAAACTTTACAGTTCATTCTTAAATTTGTCAAAATATTTACTACAATGACAAAGCTTTGCAAAGCAAATGGCACCTACATCAAAGTAGATCATTTAAAAGCTACCACCTGAATTTATTTTCCTGTTACTATTTTCCAGTAAAGGTTGATTTTTTTTTCTTTGTCACACACTGACAAAATTCACCATAAAAATATGTATATGATTTCCATGCATCTGTGAGTTTAACAATAAAGGAAAAATAGTTAAGAACTCATAACTTATATCAGTCTGTTAAAAATACTCTACAGATCATACTAAATCAAAACATCATCTGCTGTCATTTGGTTACATTGTGCCTCTGCAGAAACCTTAGAAAGAAACTTTAAACAATGAGCTGTGACTCAAAAATCATAAACATCATTTTTTTTAAAATAAGGTGGTGGTTACTTTCTCTGGTTTGACACTTTATTTTTCACAAATCCAGTTGTTGTAATAGTCATAATAGTCTTGTTTCCATTTCCCTCCATAATCGCAGCATACTGCATATGACTGGTAATTGTTTGGCAATCCTGTTCCCCAAAACCTGTGGGGAAAAATGAAACTGTATTAAACATGACTCATTTACTGCCAGAAATCAATATATTTTTCCTTTTTATGTCTAATTATTATTCTTTTTTTTTTTGCATGCACTGGGACAGCTGGGGGATGATCAGTTTTATTTTATCTACAGGAGCTCATTCTGCACATTCTTGTATAAATTCTGTATTCTTCTCAGTGTCTTTATCTTGGCTGTCCTTAATTATTTTCTGGATGTGTTTATGCTTTTAAAAGTCTTAAAGGTTTTCAGACAAACATTTCAGCTGCTGTAACTGGTAGTGAAGGATATTTTAGTGACTTTAATGATTTTAACTACCTTATAAAACAGAGTTTTATATGATCTTTAACTTCTTCCTGTTTTGTTTTCTTTTCTTCTGAGTTGTTTCCTGCCTTTGCTTCCTGCACTATCTGGTAGTTGTTACTAACATGATCTTCAATTTGCTCAGGATACAGATTTTTTTTTCCCCCTGGGTTTATTATTGCCAGATTCTGGTATTTATTTATTTCTCTTTATTTCAGTCTTTACTCACATTTGCTTAATTATTGATTGGTCCTGGTTTGGTTTTGTCTGCCTTTGGTCTTCCTGTCGACTCTGCTTGTATTTTGCTTCTTTTCCACTAAGTTTCTAGTTTCTGCAATCTGCTCAATAATTACTTCACCTCTCCTCCTTCATCATTAATCCATATAGTTTATCTCAATTAGTGTTGGTGTGGTTCTTTTTAGAGAAAAAATGTTTTTTGGAGGAAAGTTTGTTTTGGATTTCCTCTTCCAATTTATCCCAAACTCTAAACGTCATCGCTTTAAATCTGTTATGTAGATCATAGCAGATATGAACAAACTGACTTAATTGGAAAGTATAAACCAACTGAAATGACTTTGCTTTCTTTTGTCTTCTTAAAAGTTAGCAATAGTTTGTGGAAGGCATTGTACCATTTCCACAGAGAGAATCCAAGTAGCTGCTCATTCAAATATTTTTTTTGTTTTGACTTTTGTCACATTTAAAGTGGCATTACATAGAAATGTTTATATTAGAGGTGTGCCGATCGATCGGCCGCCAATCATAATCATTTATTTTGATGCAGCCTGTGTTTAACTTTGAATTAATGTTTCCTTTTTTACTTGACATAATTTGATATAGGCAGATTTATTAGACTCATGTATAATATATGGTACTGAGAGCCTTACTGTTAAATATTATTTTACTGATTGCAGGTTTTTCAGTTTTCCTTTTGACTGAATAGCTGCTGTATTTTGCATATTTTATGCCAATATTTGGTGCATTTATTGTCAGATCATTTTTTTTAATTTTGTCAGATCACATAGTAGCATTTATACCTAAAGCAAAACATTAAAGTCAATCCAGGTGATCGGCAGAGATCAGCCTCATTGGTGATCGGTATCAGAATTGGCAACAGAAAACCTGATCGGAGGATCCCTAGTTTATATGTATGTTAAATCATCACTGAGCCAACAAATATGCTTTTGGGGTCCAAATGTAAAACTAAACAATTCAAATATGTATATGTATAAAAAAGACTATTTAGCTGTGGAGCACCAGTGGGTAACCTTGACACCACTGTGACACTAACAGATTAGTTCAATGTAATGTGGGTCACCTTTCAAGAATTTCTTACACATAAATCATTTTTAAGATTAAACTCACGGTTGTGTCAGTGGTGATCCATCCACCCATTCCCAATCATACGTCCATTGCACACTTATCTGCTTGTATTGAAGACCGATCCAAGATTCTCCATTTTTATTAAACTCTTTTATAAATTCCTAGTTGAGGAAAAATAAGACACATTTTCTTTAAAATTTCATAGGTAGGTTGATGTAATACAATAAAAAAATTGTGCTCTTATACAAAGTGAATCTAACATAACAGCACTTTATTTCACAATAGTAAAAATCCATGTTTTTATAACTCATTTAAACTCAAGCAAAAACATCATTGTTATTTAAATTTAGATTTCTTTCAAATTATTTTAGATGGTCAGGTTTTAATAAACATTTTTGTTTAGTGGGTGCAACTTATTAGACCATGTTCTGTACAAACTGCATCATCTAATGAAAAAAAAGACCTAATTTTAATACTCTTCAATGTGGGGATGATGCATTGTTCAGAAACAGTGCTAAATATATACCCATAATATTTGAGAAGTGTAACACAGGAATAAGAATGGTCTGATCTTCCCAAAGAGGCCAAATCCAGTCCTCCAGAGCTGCTATCCTGTAACTTTTATTCATTCTCAGATAATCCTGAATATGAATAGCTCAATACTAGACCTCTGCAGAGCTGAATGACATGCTGTGAGGAAGTCCATCCATTTTATCTAGGCATGTTTAAGAAGGATGCATCTAAAGTTTGATAATGGCAGCTCATGAGAACTGCAGCTGGACGCCCCTGATCTAAAGGCTTAATGTTCCTCATTCTGCCTAATTCGTGTAACCTTTCATTCTTGTTGCATCATGGGAGAGTCTGTTTGTGCAACTAGATGACAGAAATAGACAGTCCCTTTTTACTTCTCAGAACTCAGAAGTAGCTCATTCTGCTAACCCATCTACAAAAACTAGCCACAAGTTAGATTTGCATAAAAAAAACAAGTTAGACCAAGAATGACAGATGAAAATATGAAGAAAAAATAGTAAGTAGATCGTTTTTTTACTTACTTTTTTCACTTCTAAAGAAAAAATATGTTTGATGTAGCTTTCAATCATCGCTTTGTAAGATAAAGAATATTTCCACAAAGAAAGGTTCACCCTAACTCATCTTATGGAGGGACATGGGGAGCAGAGAGTCCAGAGACATTTCCATGAATCGGAATTGGTGGTTTATCGAGGTAAACTCAGGTTCACTTGGACAGTTCAGTACTTCAAAGATTGTTCGGCTCCTATCTGGGTCTAACATTGTCTCTGAAACAATCAATGTTCTGAAAAAGTTAAGCATGGTGGTGCATGAACACCCTCTGCTGTTTTTCTCCTCACCAATGTTACGTATTAATTTCACCAGAAATCTTTGTGAAACATGGACTGATTCCTCTTAAGTTTGTTCATTATAAAAGCTGAAGATGATAAATTAATGGTAATTAACATGCCTCTTCCCCCTTTTGAACACATCTCCTCGTCTTAAATCGTGTCTATAGTGTGAAGAGCAAAGCTTACTCTCCAGACTAATTCAGGTTCTCTGTACGCTTAAAATCACAAATCATCTAGATCATGCTGTCTGTAAATTCTGGATGGCAGAAAATTATTATCTATATCTCTGCCTTCTGGAATAAAACTTTTTTTTCTTAAATAATTTAGAACAAAGATTTACAACAGC
Source organism: Poecilia formosa (assembly GCF_000485575.1). Lineage (NCBI taxonomy): Eukaryota > Metazoa > Chordata > Actinopteri > Cyprinodontiformes > Poeciliidae > Poecilia > Poecilia formosa. The sequence continues at coordinate 461,570 of NW_006800174.1, forward strand.
TGTATTTTTGCACAGAGATTAACAAAAACAACTCACTCTGATATCCAACAAATAAGATCTGTATCATTTAATGTAATGAGACTGAAAAGATAAAATAGTTTCTTCATTCTTTAATAATTTGGCTGCAGAGATAATTGTTTTTGGGGGTTTTTTCTGTTGTTTTGTGACCAGCCTTCTTTGTGTCGTACCAATGAAATGTGTTATCTTATTACATCTTCACCTGTTGAATTATGTTTCATTAGGACTTTAATTGTTCAAAGCATTCAGAAAAACGGCTCACGTAATATTAGATGAGATCCAAGAAGGTAAATTCATATGAAAGATCACACAGATAAGAACAGACTCACCTGTTCAGCTTTACTGTTTATGATCACCAGATCAGCTCCTTTTTGCTGGCAGTATGTCCTGCTATCATACCAAGTTTTTCTCTCCTCGCCTTTAAAGTAACAGCTGCATCCAAATCTGGTCCATCCATCTGGGCACCACTTTCCTTTATACAAGGTCAGAGTCTTAGTAAGCGTTATGTTAAGTTCATCAGTCAACATTTGCTAAATCATATATTCCAACAACATTGATTTTCTTTTTCTTTAGATTATTCCTAACAAGCTTCTTTTTTTCAGTGTTTTGTATTCTGATTAGCAAAACAAATTAAATTTTGAAAAATGCAAACCATGGTTCTGGGTGTGTAATACATATTTTTATTTCCTGTTTTTCCACGTTTTTTCTTACTTGTAATCGTATTGTTCAATCTGTTTACTTGATCAGTCAGTTGACTGTGATTTTTGCTGAGTATTTCGTAGCTGTTCTGTAGCTGATTGTAGTTGGCTGTCATTTCTGAAGGACAACATGGTTAATAAGTGAAGCAAAAAACAGTTTAACAATTGTGAATATACTGGTTAAATATGAAATAAGCCCTTGTTTGGCTTGTAACTCTAGCTTGTAATTGTCTCCTATGTCTGAAAAATAACATTTGTCAATTGATTAACAGAAACCAAAAACAAAAAAGAACACATTTAATGGGTAATTATTTATTTGGTGTTTATGTTTGAAATGTCTCTTACCTGACAGATGGCTGTGGCTGTTCTTCAGTTTGATGATTTCCAGAGTGACTAAAGGATGAATGAAACAAAACTATTAAATCAGCAGTTTCAAAGTGGCTTATGAATATTATCATGAATTTTACCATACTTATTCCCAGCTGATCAGGTAAATTTACAGTTTTTAATGATGTGTCAGGCAAGATTTTCAAAATAAATATTTTTCTTACTAATACAGTGAATGAGGAAGTTTCTGTCATAATGATGATTTCAGCAATTCAATGCAATGGACTGTCCGCTCTCCCTAAGGGCTTATTCAGGAGGAGGAAGTTGGTGTGTTTGTGTGTTTCCTTTGTGAGTTTGGGTTCTGTTGGCTCTGTCTGCCTACACACCTGAGGATAACCACCTCATAGGAGACTAAGAAACTCCAGGACCGTCACTAGTTGACCAGAACTCTAGCCCTCCTGCCAACCTCTTGTGGCTTTATTAAAAACCTTGATTTTCAACTTACTTTGTTTTCAAGTGATCTCAAGTTCTCTCCACTTCCAAGCATCTCAAGATCCGTCTGTGGAACAAGTTGCTCACTTGTTTCCTCCATCTCTGATGCCCTCAGATACTTATCCAGACCCCCATCCGCTTTGGATCCTCAGACTCACCAGCATTCCCAGAACTCACCTCTGGAACATCTCATTGCTCCTCACGCCACACCAGAACCTGACTTTTCCCGCAAACACCTACCTTCAGCTTCAAACCACAGTTAGCCGCCAGTCTTACCAGCCAGTCTTACCAGCCACTGTTGCATTTTTAATTTTTGAACGCAGAATAACTTACCTCTCTGCTGTTCAGAAAATCCAGAACCTGATCTGTCCAGAATGGCTTCAGTCTTAACTAAACCTCCTTTCACCAGGCTCCTTGGTTTGATTGTGCAAGTGGGTCAGGAAATTACCAACCACCATTGCTGCAAAGTTAGTGACTCGATGCAGGTGGTTGGTTTCCGTAGATGAAAAACGTTTTACTAATTTACATAGTAAACTGAAACTCACTGCATTGTTCTATAACTAGAATCAAAATTGAATGCATGGAATTGACTTTGAGTCTTTCTATATATGACTGAGCTCAATGTCATTTTGATGTAACTGGATTTCCTTATCAGTAAAGTGCCTTGGAATAACTTTTGTGAATCTGTGCTTTATAAATAAGCTGAAGTGAACTGAATTAAGCTCAACCTATTTATTTGTTTTTCAAAGAACCGGTTCAAAATTTATCAACCAATGAAAACAAGTTATGTTACAAAATCTATAGTCTAAGTGAGGTCAATCTTTTAATGCCTTGTTTCTGTTTCTATCCACTTTAGATGTTCTTTTCTTTCACTTGGGCTGGTGAAATTCACTGCAGACAACATATTAAAGACCCACACAGTGGTTTAACTGCAAAATGCTTTCTGCCTCAGTCTGACTCCAAATAACTTGTTTCAAAATCATTTGTTCAGTACAGTAAATTTGATGAGCAGTTCAACTTTATACAAGTTCAATTTTGTAGCATTGGTTAATTTTATGCTAATGAAACACTGAATATTTTATTGTATATTTATACTGCTGATCATGAGGATTTCAAAAGTGATTTTTAGCTTTCAGCAGTGCTTTTATTCGAAACTTCTAAAAAAAATAACTTTTTCAGAAGCAGAAATTTTATAAGTACTCAACAATCTAAAATTAAACAGACTAAAGATTTGATAAAATCACACCTAAACCATTACTTTATTTATTTATTTATTTTTTCATATAAAACCTAGGTTATATAAGTAAAACCTGAGCTTTTAATGGAAATACATTTAAGTGTGGTAAAGATGCTGGTGAAAGTGAAGTCTGGTCACTCTTTGGTGAGCCTCACCACATGCTGCACTTAAAACTGCTGATGATCTTGAATGTGGTTCAGTCAAAACAAATTTACAGAACTTCTTTTGAGTGTGAGGATAATCATGACTTTGCTGTGCTCTTTGTGCATTTTACCCACTGCTTTTCCTGACTGCCCGATGCCTGTGGTCACTGCTACAAGTGACTCATCTGCTCTGCATGTTTCCACTGAATCTAGAAATTTCAGATTGGATATTTCTGTATCTCTAGCATTAATTTCACCCATTGAAAATAAGAAAAAAATATTCTGCAGAGAACTAAGCAGATACTAATGTCTGTTCACGAGGGGCTTGATGTTTGCACTACAGTATCTTGGTTCTCTAAACTGCTCTGTTGGATCCTTTTTGTACAAATTAATTACTTCTCTGCCAGCCTGGTTCGCATTGTATGCTTGAGGACCTTACATAGAATTTGGACATTATTACAGATTAATTTTATAGAAGAGTCTTAATACAGTATTGAGGGCAAGTAATGATTCCTCATATTTCGGAAACCTAGTAAATGATGCCAAACATGGAACTTTAGGTACAATGTATGCTATTTATTTTCCTCAATCAGCTGAAAATCACCTCTGAGTTTTATTCTAACAGTAAATTAAATCAGTGATAACTGAATATTTGTTTTCTACTGGTGGAAAAATAAAAAGCAATAAATCTACAAATTGCCAACAATAACCACTGGAACAACACAAACAGCCTTTTAGCAGGTGCTAAACATGGTGTTAAATAAAAACAGTCAATTTTAAAGCTATTATCGCTGAAAACAAATAAACTCACAAGTGAACAACGTTACGCTGTAAAAATGTCTGTCGTGATCTATAGCTCTCAGATCAACAGAGCGCTTCTTGATGAAAATTGTAATATAAATACTTTATACATATGTTAATCTGGAATGTGATGAGAATACATTTAGAATATCAGTTTTGATGTTAGTTTTTCTTACAGTACACGGTCAGACTGATGATCCCAGCTAATACCGATATGTACAGCACCATTCTGCTCAGTGTTGCAAATCTAGTAGACACTTTGTTGGCTGCAGGTTGATTTTCAATCTGTTTTCCTACAGAACCAAAGTTAAGAGAGAACAATTAACTTTAGTTGAACACATAAGCTCAAAATGACTCAAATGAGCTGCTGTCCTGTTTGTCTCATTATCTTTACTTACCTCCTCCCAACTGAGGATCATCCATCATGTCATTTATATAATTATAGATATGAACCTTCTTCTCCTCCCACTCTGCTGCTTCTTCTTGCTTTGCTCTGCTGTATCTGACTCTTTGGATTAAATCTGGAGTGGACTTAATATCTGAGAACATCCTGACAAAATAAAACAGCTGAAGAGATGCTGAACTTTGCTCTCCACTTAGTGAACAGGCTTTACTCAGAAATATTGTCCCTAGCAGTGCGGTTAGAGCCACCATTTCCTGTCCAGCCTACTTTCTGATTTTAGAAAGAAAAAAAAAACTTTGATGTAGAAGCATTTAAAGAAACAGGCATCATTGAAGTCTTTTATTTTATTACAAGTAAACATTGCAAATAACTAAAATAGAAAAAAAGTATTTGGTATTTTTACTTTTATGACCACATTACTAAAATACTTATTCCTTCATTACCATATAGTTTTTTCTTACACACTGTTAAAAAAAAAAGAAGTTGTTGATGGAAGTTTTTCTTCTTTTGAGCAGCAGTGTTTGCAGGAAGGGTGGCTTAACCCTTCATGCAAAGAGATCAACAAGTACACCACAAATTAGCATATCTATTTCAAACATTAACACTTAGGCTGGTAAACTGTTCTCTATGCGCTTATAAGGAAACAGAAGTAACATTTTTGTTATGTTAGAATCGGTCTCATCAAACAAATGGGCTTTTGTTTTGTTGAGTTTTATGTTTGACTAATAAAGCTGATTGATTCTCAGTAATCATAGGAATAGTTAATTTAATGATTTTATAAAAGCTTGTGTATGATAACCAGTCCTAATGTGCCAACTGCTATTAGTCATTAGTAGACAGGGAGTCTGGAAAATGATTAATATTCCTGTTCTGTTTTCTTTTACAGAAAAGTGTTCTGTCAAAACTGGAGTTATTCATTGCTTGCTGAATCAAACAGAAATCATAATAGCTGTAGAATGTTTCTAGATTATTTATTTTTTGTTATTTGTATTTTGTACTTCTTAAATGTTCCAAGTATCTGTCCAACAGTATCTTCTGTCATATCTGTCCCTCCTTCCCAAACAGTCACCGCAGACAAACGGTGCCCATAGGTGTAGGAAGCGGGGGGGACGCAGGGGACATGTCCCCCCCAATATTGAAGAGAGCCACATTCGTCCCCCCCAATAATTTCACTGCAGTTGCGAAGAATTTTAAAATCTTCCACTCGCATGCTTTTATTTTGAAGGCGCATAACAGCGCATTCAGCAGAGCTCTTCCTCCCCCTCCCTCCTCTGAACGGCTCAGAGTAAAGGCAGCAGCAGACGGAGTCAGAGAAACTCCGTTTGAAGGAGGTAAACGATCTGTCAGGAATGTTGTCATGAATATCACTCGTTTATAACATCTTGTTGTCAGTTTACTTTCATATATAGAACTATATCTTTTTGGTTTAGCTGTTTAAATTCTGGAATAGTCACATGTCCAAAATGTTACCACTAACTTTAACAGTTAGCTAGTCTAGTCACAATGATTTAGACTGAAACAGCAGCAAAATGAGCAACACCTGATCATACTCGACCACTTAACATGTGTTTATATATTATATTATATTATATTATATATTTAGGAGAACAGCAGTGCT
>NW_006800174.1:468060-500012 GCF_000485575.1 Poecilia formosa
ACTATTTTATTATGAGAGGGGCAGGTCAGGGAAGACATAGGAGAGCCAGTTGGCGTTTCAGGGTGTGAAGATATAAAAATTATAGCCAGTTTGCTCTCCCTTTCCAAACATGTTAAAAGTTGCAAAAACAGCCGTTAGAGTCTGGTTCAGGTTTAGCAAGTCACATGGCAGGTGCTAAGTCATTGCATATAAATATCCTCCTCCCAGTATTGTGCATGTTCTGATGATCAGCTTATGTTTTGTATATTCACAAATTTATTGTGTCTGTTATTCTCTTAAGTTTGCTGAATCTTGGTTGCATGCTATCAAGTTTGCCTCTATTTTTGTCCATGCAAAAATAGGACATGAGCCCCGTTGTGTTTGAAGACCCAGAAAAAACCGGATGCTCTTGCACATTGCTGTTGATTTTCTGGTGATGCAAAATTTTGGCAGCAAACCAGCTTCATGTCCAACTAAATTACCTTGTTGCAGTATAAAATGTAGGCTTATGCTAACTAATTAATTACAAAGCATGTGGCATTTTATGTGCATTTTGACTAAAATACATCTTGCATTGGTGTGTTTCACTTTTCTTACAGCATATGGTCAGGCTGATGATGGCAACTGACATTGCAATCCATGGCAGCATTTTGCAGAGTTTTACTCTTCTGGAGGAACTTTTCCTCACAGCTGGTTGTCTTTGTGTCTGTTGGCCTGCAGAGGAAAAATGAGGGAGGAAATTAGCATTGAAATTGATCAGGGAGTAAAACAAACTTTATGTTCTTATAATTGTGTATCTGGTTTAAATAACATGTTTAAATATATAATGTAGTATTAGGTCTTAAATTTCTTCTTAAGGCTCATTTTGACCAACGGTCGTTTAGGGCATAAACGACCCTAAACGTAACATAATGTCTAGATTAGCTCTGTGGGCTAATCGAGGCCTCGCCACAGCTAAGAGCATCACTTTATTTATTATTTCCACCAGGAAAAAGAAATCAGCAAAGAGGTTTCCTCTGAAAACCTTGAGCTTTTCAGAGGAAGTGTATTGAAGCAATAGATGCTATAAAATTTTCTGATAGACAACTCTGCTGACTTAGGACTTAATATGTGAATCATCTTGGATTGAATATTTCTCCATAATTCCTCTAGATTCTGGGATATTAATTTTCAAATGAATGCAAAATAATCTTTTGTCTGAAGGGAGATCTTTGCACCAGTGAGTAACAATCAAATTATTTTTCTCTTTAGTCCAGTTAAGATTCCTCTGAACTTGTTTCTGATTCAGGCTTAGACAACGATCATGACAGTTGTAGACCTTTTACAACTACATTCCTCTATATGTGATGCCTCTTAAAGCTTTATGAATCACCCTCAAACTATTCGACTTTGTTTCCCAATCCTCTCCAGGCTGTTACCCTTGTTGCTTCTGCACCTCGTTCCTCCACAGTTTGTCCTTCCTCTGAAATGTCCGTCTATATTCCTGGCTAGTGCTGTGTGAACAGGCGGCTTCTTTAACATTTACTGTTTGAGGTGCTTTCTGCTTATGAAGGGAGGAGGTGACAGTCTGCTGGACAGCCATCAAGTCAGTAGTGGTCTCCATAAATTTGTTTGCCATAACATGATTTTTTTTTATTGAAAATAAAATTTCTATCAGTCTTGTGTTTCCATTAGCATAAACTAATTCAGAGAATTAACAGAATGCTTGATATGTGTTGTTCTGTGTGTAGTGAATCTAGACAATCTAAGCTTTACCTTTTGAGTTAAATTACCAAATCAAATGATGTTCTTTTGATAGCATATTAATACTTTTTGTGATGCACCTCTGCAAAGGCAATTTACTAGCTTTATGTGGACTATGAGGCTCTGTGGGCTAATCTAGACCTCAACACTGCTAAGGGCAATGATCACTTGATGCACATAATCTGGATTTGACACAATAACACCTTTAGATGTTTGTCCTAAAACAAACATGGAGAAGAAGAGACGGTACGTGCTTAAATCTGTTTTAGTGCTTAAAAATAACCAACATACAGGACCTCACTCAAAGAAGCCAAAGAAACGTCTCATGATGTCCTAAAGTTTACTTACCTTCTTCCTGTGGCTGAGAAACGGAGTAGTAATCATCAACGTCTTCTGCAGACTGGTAGATATTTACCTCCTTGTCCTCCCAGTCTGTTCTGTTCTCTTGCTCTTTTCTGGTATATCTCACCTTCTGGGACAGCTGTACTTTGGCGTAAATATCGGAGGACATTTTGATACAGCAAAGTGCTGAACTTGATTCCTCTGTATTTTGTGAAGTTCAAATCTATATTTGTATATCATGCAGCATCAAAATCTGGCTGTCAGAACTAGTACTGCTGCTGCTAATTTTGACCATCCTGTCATCTGGTTTCAGAAGAAAGAAAATGAGGAAGTGGCTTTGCTTAAAGACACACACACATTTAGACCAGAAGGTTATTTGCATTTGAAGCCCATACCATGAATTTGTGTTTATCATTATATTGTTGTAAAACAGATAACCTAGCCCAAAAAGACTTTGTTTTTAGGAATAGGGTTTTCTTTTTTGTATTTCATTCATGGTGTGTTGAGGAATGTTTGAACTCTTCACACACCACACAAACACATGCACAGCAGATTAGCATTTTTTTTCCACAGGAAATGTTGACTGTAAGTTCTGTTTTTTGTTTTTTTTTTTTAACGAAGAAACCGAAAGTGTTTCCCTCTGAGCTCTCATTGTTGAGAAACATGGCTTTTGTGGTAATCATCATTCAGATACCTTCAGTTTTAATTATTGAAATTTATATTAATTTATAGTCTTAAAAGCCACTTTGTACACATCGGCTGCTCAGTCATAGAGCAGGTTATGTTCAATGCTGCAAGTTATAGAAGAACGACTGCACCTCTTAATGCTGCCATTATGTTAATGTTTGAACTGTTTGCTAGTCATTCTAATGTGATGTTGTACAAGGAGGAGCTGAAGTGCTGTTCGCTGTATCAGATCTATGAACATTCATATCTGTTAAGATTTTTGCCTGGTTGTTAAATAAATAATGTTGTGGTCCCAGCAGAACATTCTGTTCTTCTGATATCTGCATTCATTTCAGGTTTGTAGCCTTGTTTATTTCATCCAATACAAACGTCTTTTAATATTGTTTTTTCTCTGAAGTTCAGTTTCTATAGACTTTAGCTTGTTGTTCAGAGTTGAACTTATAGGCAATCAGACATTAGTTTGGTATTTTTATACAGTTTTAAAAATAACATTTTGCTTAAAAATAATAAAACAAAATTCACATTTGAATCTGATTCAGATTTAGCTGTTGACAGATTAAATCATTTGATATTTACATTTTGTACGTTTTGTAAGTTACTAAACAGACCTTCTACTTTTAGCTAATTTAAGCCTTCATATAATTTTGCAGTATGAAGACTGTTATATTATTGCTGAATTCTTTCCAGCCATTCATTTGAATGCTTATACTGAAGTAGGAAGAAAACTCTACTGGCACATCAGCCCCACCAAGATTGATTTTTCACCAGCTGCTGCTGGATGTTGGTGTTTCTGAATCAAACAAACCAAGAATCAGGTTTTATTTTTATTTTATTTTCCTGAATCATTCTTTTAATTACAAAGCTTAAATCTAACTCTAGGTTTTACTTTGTGGTTGCTGTAGAACTGATTGCACGGGGTTTGCTCTTATAGTAATCATAATTGTAACTTTTCTCTGTATATAGTCCTTAAGTTTTACTGATGTTCTTTTCAGGTTTAAGGTCACCAAGATGCTGGACATTTTTCTTCTCACAGATCCAGTATTTTAATCCAGTTTTGTCAAGCATCCAAAGTCCCTGTTGATCAGTAAATGCTTTGGACTCTGGCTCCGTTTTGACATTTACTCCATCCCTCCAGGAACTGTAAAAGTGAAAACACCAGTTAGATCAAGAAAGAAGCAGGAATTATTTTAAAAATTGATGATTTTTTTCATTAATGATACTTCTGGCTAAAATGTGTTGCAATTATGAAAAACTGCTACAGCTGAAAATATGAGCATTTAAAGGCTCACAGCGACTCAGTCCAGCTTTAAATTACCACATATCACTAAAGTGCTGTACAGAATACATTAAAACAATCACATTACAAATGGCATTACTATATTCATATGTCATTTCACTATTGTAACATTCTACTGATCAACCTAACAACCTTTAATCAACCTGCTGACATTGAAATGAAAACCAGTTGAAGATGATAATAAAATTATTTATGCTCAAAATTCAGATCAATTCATTTGACATTTCATTCGTCACATATGAGACTCTATTCCAAGCTTTAGTATCTGTTGATACCAGTGACAAACGGCTTGTTGGAGTTAACACAGTCTGAGTGAAAATGTGCTGATATTTTCAGCAACATAACATGATTTTTGTTTTTATTTCTGTCTCAGTTAACCATAAATTTGGTACAAAGTGAATCTGCTCACCCATATGCTAGATCTGTTCCATCTACCCATTTCCATTTCGCAGTCCATTCGTCTGAACTTTGAAGGCCGATCCAGGAATCTCCATGTATCTTCATTCTTTCAATCATCCCCTGTAGAATTTTTAAAAGCAAATAATGAATTTTGACGATGTACACTTTCAATTTGCACTTCAGATTTTTTTTCCTAATTGTGACAAATTCTTTCCTGTTTATTTTATCTATCAAATTATAAACAAACAATATTTAACACTTGTTTGAAATGACAGAAATCAGACATTGTGTTAATATGATGAAAAGTTATCAAAATTATTGATCAAAGTTTTTTTTATTATTATTATTTTAAAAATAGTGAAATAACAGCACAGTGATCTATACCCAGAGTTTGTTGAGTCAGATGGACTGGCATCACTGGATTCTTTTCACCAAATTTATATGGATTTTTTCCTCCACTTAGTTAAATTGTTTTCTAAATTTTACCTTAAAAAACCAAACTCCTCTTGCTGCAGTGGAGGGTTCAGGACAGCAGGCTGCATACAGCCAGGCAAAACTTTTTTTTACTAGCAAGTTTTATTTACAACTACAAATATTGCAGATGTTTTATCTTATCCAAACCACACAGTGAGGTAATATATGTCAGGCAAAAAGTTTATGAGGTGAAAAACTGAAAGGTATTTAACTTAAATGAAAATAGTACAACTGTTTCACACAGTTGAGTAAACCTTAAATTTGTGCAGGATTAGCACAAACATAAGTAAAAAAAAAACTTATACCAGTTCAATATTCATCACTCATTTTATGAGCACCAGGTGGCAGACTAGATCTTCAAGCAACTGCATGTTGGCATCATCAGCCATTGCTTTATTTACTTGGTGTGGAGAGTTTAGATCATATATTTGTATAATTATTTTTTCTTGCGTCAACTAAAGTAAAAAAAAAAAAAATAATCTGCTCTCACAATAGAAATGAGATGATGTGTGATGACTGATATTTTCTTTGACTGGTTAAATGAGGCTGTGATATTTCACTGTGACAATTTGGTACAAAACAAGTAATTATTTAGAGAATGTTTCTAGTCTCTACCTGTTTCTCTTTGTTATTTAGAATCACCAGATCTCCTCCTCTGCTCATGCAGTCTTTCCTGCTCTCTGTCCAGTTTTTCTTCTCAGTGGATGCACAGTAGAAATATGACTCACGAAGCTCCTGCCATTCTTTAAAAAATGAGTTGGTGTTAATTTATTTGACAAAATACAGAATCATGCAATACTGCCTAAAAAAATAATACCAGATTTGAAACATAAACTGCAACCAATGAATTTCGTATCTGTGAAGTTTTGGTCCTGACATTGAAACTCCTGCAATTCTGCAAAGTAACTTACTGTTGATTTGTCTTTTTTCAAAAACAGTAGATAGTTTTCAGCAAAAATTGTAACATTAATTTTCTTTTGGCTCACCTGTTTGTTCCTTCGTGTGATTTTCAAAACGGGTTTGCAACGGTTTCTCAACAACTAAGTGATCTAAAGAAATCAGCAGGAAATGAACAAAGAAACCAGGGGGTTAAAACAAAAAAAAACAAAAAATCCTTAAAGGTTATGGTGATTTATAAAATGACATCAAAATCCGATTTCCTACAGATTTTGACTCGAACGCCGATATCCACAACAACCAGAAGGATCAACAGACCAAACATTAGGAAAACAGTGCTGTAGGGTTTTCCTTGGACAGCGAGGGGAGGCTTTTCAGTCTCTACTCCTTTAAATGACAAAATAAACACATTTTTGAAAGCCTTTATTTCCGGTAATTATGACTTCCCATTTACAGTTAACAAAACATATTTAAAATTAGAATATTACATCAGTAATGCATACAAAATTCAAGATGTTAATTTAAATTCACTATATTTCCTGCATGGAATCAGCTTAGTGTTGTTAATAGTAGCAAATATTTCCGGTAACACTTTATTTGACGGGGTGTGCATAAGACTGACATAACACCTGTCATAAACATTATTTATGAATGTTTATGACAGTTGTCATGAAGTGTCATTCGGTAAATAATTACACTTTTAATGCAAAGTTGCTCTAAAAGTTGCATTAAAAGTCAATTAAAAATGCCAACTTTGCATGATTTTGTAAATTATGATAATTTAATTCAAGGTTGGCATTTTTAATGGACTTGCGATGCAACTTTTAGAGCAACTTTGCATTAAAAATTTCTTTATTTACCAAATGACACTTCATGACAACTGTCATAAACATTCATAAAGACTTCTTTATGTTCATGACAGATGTCATGTTTTTGACAGTATCATGTCAGTCTTATGCACACCCCTTCAAATAAAGTGTTACCGTATTTCCTTCTTTTCTGCAAAACAGTGATAAATAAATGAAAACAAACAGAAAAAACAAATAAAGACCCCAAAGGCGGAGAGAAGGGTCATTATATATTTGATTGTGTTGTTTATATTCTTTGTAAAACAGACATTTTTCAAAGAATGTCTGTTTGAAAAATGTCTGCAAACTGCTCTTATCGCAGTAAAGATCAGAATACTTTATCTGTGCGATTTTGTTAAAATGTACCTGTTTTACGACATGGTCTTTGCTGTTTGATACTTACCTTCATTCTGTAGAGAAAGACCAACACCAAGGTGTGTAGAGGAATCTGGAGTCTGAACCGTTTCCTCTCCACTGTCCGGAAAGAATTCACTGCCACTTGTAGGTATAAACTCGATGTTCTCATACATGTTGCGAGATTTCTCAAGAAAGATGCAACTGAAAGCAGCATTTTGTTTCTCATGCCAAGCAGACAAATTCTTGGTCTCTTTTTGAAACCAATCAGATGTCAGTAGGAAGTACACAGGATGTTGTGGCAGGAAGCCATGCACACAAATACTAAAAGTTTAATCTTTAGTTAGAAACAAATTCCATATATTGCATAATGTGTTTATCTCTCATCTCATAAAAAAGCTACTCAAATGTAAATGTTGAAATAAATGTTGATACATCAGAGTTTCACTGAGCTAGTATCAGTTTTCTGACTTGTCGTTGTAAGTGGTTTTCTGCTAAATTAAATAAAAGTAATTGTTTTTCGGTGGAATTTCCGTTTGTTTTCTTGACCTGTCAGTATTTACAGTTGCTCAAAGTTCAATTGATTTGATTTAGAGTCACATTGAGTATAACATGAACACCAGCAATTTATTAGTAGACGGCTGAAAAAGGTTGAAGTGTATCACCACGTTTTTTTTATTCCTTTATCTTATCTTTGCCTTTATCTTTATCTTCTTCCGACATGGAAGAAACAAACATGATTAAGATAAGATGGCAGCAGCTCTTTCTGAAACGGCACAACTGACTACTGCTGCTCAAAGCAAATAAAAAATACGCCACTAAAATTCAAATGAATTGCGTAGGTTGGGTAGACAAAAACTGTATCTAAATAAAATTGGCATTACATCAAAATATGATCTAAGTATAAATAAAAAGCAGTTATTGGAGTAAAAAAAGCATAAAGATTAGTGTTTCTGGTTTGAGCATATTGTCTGATTTATTTATTTTTCATTATTAATATTTAAATAAAACACAAAATAATACTCGTATTCTGTGTATAAAAAAAAAAAAAGAATAATAATAACTAACATCTTTTCAAAATGCAGATTAAGGCACCAGAAACAAAACTTTTACCTACAGCTTTTGAAGTCAATACACGTATTAAATAATATTTGCACATTTGAACAGTACAAAATACCTCCAGTCTCAATACTTTATAAAAAGCCTCTGACTCCAAATTCCACCATGTGGCAATGCTTTAGTGACATATAAAGGGTTGGTGTGTGCAGCATCAGTGCAGCAGAGAAATGAGCTTCCATGGCTTCACCTGCAGCGTTTAGCCAGCTGCTCCAGTGCAGCCTGGGATTTGTATTTAAGTGGTTTATATTCTTCATCAGGTTTGTTTTTATCTTGCTTTGGTTATCTTTCCTTAATTAGAAAAGCTAGAAAATACAATGTACTTAGTATATAGTCCTTAAGTTTTACTGATGTTCTTTTCAGGTTTAAGGTCACCAAGATGCTGGACAATTTTCTTCTCACAGATCCAGAATTTTAATCCAGTTTTGTCGTGCATCCAAAGTCCCTGTTGGTCAGTAAATGCTTTCAACCCTGGCTCCGCTTTGACATTTACTCCTTCCCTCCAGGAACTGTAAAAGTGAAAACACCAGTTAGATCAAGAAAGAAGCAGGAATTATTTTAAAAATTGATGAATTTTTTTTCATTAATGATACTTCTGGCTAAAATGTGTTGCAATTATGAAAAACTGCTGCAGCTGAAAATATGAGCATTTAAAGGCTCACAGCGACTCAGTCCAGCTTTAAATTACCACATATCACTAAAGTGCTGTACAGAATACATTAAAACAATCACATTACAAATGGCATTACTATATTCATATGTCATTTCACTATTGTAACATTCTACTGATCGACCTAACAACCTTTAATCAACCTGCTGACATTGAAATGAAAACCAGTTGAAGATGATAATAAAATTATTTATGCTCAAAATTCAGATCAATTCATTTGACATTTCATTCGTCACATATGAGACTCTACTCCAAGCTTTAGTATCTGTTGATACCAGTTTCAAATGGCTTGTTGGAGTTAACACAGTCTGAGTGAAAATGTGCTGATATTTTCAGCCACATAACATGATTTTTGTTTTTATTTCTGTCTCAGTTAACCATAAATTTGGTACAAAGTGAATCTGCTCACCCATATCCTAGATCTGTTCCATCTACCCATTTCCATTTCGCAGTCCATTCGTTTGAACTTTGAAGAATTTGAAGACCGATCCAGTAATCTCCATGTATCTTCATTCTTTTAATCATCCCCTGTAGAATTTTAAAAAGCAAATAATGATTTTTGACGATGTACACTTTCAATTGCAGTTCACATTTTTTTTCTTAATTGTGACAAATTCTTTCGTATTTATTTTATCTAATACAAAATTACAACAAAACAATATTTAAATCTGGTTTGAAATGACAGAAATCAGACATTGTGAAACTGTGTATTGTATAAAAGCAACAATGTCACTCACAAATAAAATGATTATCGCATTACTCTTGTTCCTATCAATGTAGAAATTAATCATTAATGAATTGGCAGTCTGTATGGTAAATTATTGTACTTACACGTTAATTTATTCAAAATATACTGATGTAATCTAAAAGATTCTAAGAAAGATGACCAGTAAGATGACAGTACGGTCATCTACACCCAGTTTGTTGAAGAATTTGGAGACGACTAAATTTATCTGACATGGATTTCCCCCCACTAAGTTAATTTGTTGTCATGCAAGATGCAGTTTTACACACCTTAAGCATCAAAATGTTATATTACATTAGAGTTAGAATGAACTGACAGGCATAAAGAAGCTAAATTTATATTTCCACACTTTGAAAATTCTTATATACTAGGTTTTGGTATAATTGAAAAGTCTGTCATCATATTTCTTCAAAAAATATATTGATCAGATTTTTAGTATGTCTGATCAAAAAGACAAATAAATACTAAATGCAAGCTGTTTTTTTTTATTCTTATTTCAGAAAGCTGAAATAAGAAGAGAAAAACAGATATTACTCTTACTACAGGAGTGTTTAGGAAAGCAGGACTATTTTTTACTTTCATTGCCATTTTCACCATTAAGTTTATGAGCACCAGGTGGCAGACTAGATCTTCAAGCTCCAGCATGTTGGCATCATCAGCCATTATTTAATTTTCTTAGTGGGGAGAACTTTAGAACATATCTTTGTATATTTATTTTTATGTGTCGCTTAAAGGTATCAAAGTCAATGTGTTCCTACAATTACAGGGAAAAGTGATGTTTTCTTGCTACTATTGCACTTTGTCTGAATTACTGTGACAGTTTGGTCCAAAAAAAAACATGTAGTATTACACAAGTGACTGTTCTGAGATTGTGACTAGTCGTCTTGGATTCAACTGAGAAAAAAAAACGCATAATAATCTTATAACAAGCAAACCTGTTTCTCTTTGTTATTTAGAATCGCCAGATCTCCTCCTCTGCTCTCGCAGTCTTTTCTGCTCTCTGTCCAGTTTTTCTTCTCAGTGGATGCGTAGTAGAAATATGACTCACGAAGCTCCTGCCATTCTTTAAAAAAAATTATTTATTTTTTTTTTTTATTTGCAACATCGCAATACCAAAAGTATTGCAATGTAATTAATGTCCTACCTGTCTGGTTCTGATTTTCTTGTCCCTGGTTCTGACACATGGAATGTTCTTTAGGTTTCATACGTATTAATAGAGCTACATGAAGAATAAGCATGAATGTTAAAATGAAGGAATATTTGTGGGTAAAGAGATGTTATCCAAATAAAGGTGAAGTTTTACTTACAGACTAGCACACTTATCCCCGCCAACAACAGGAGGCAGAGTAAACCCAAAGTTACCGTAGCAACCTTGTACCAGTTTCTCTGGATGGTTGGTGGACGCTTTTGAGTCCGAACTCCTACAAAATCAAGGAGGAGTTTGACTTTTTATCTTTCAGAGTTTTAAAATGTATTATAATTACAAAGTATTGACTTGATACAGCAAAAATAACTGTTGTATTATAATGCATAAAACCTTGTATTAAAAGGTTTGTACATAGGACAAAAAAAAAAAAAAACTAGCTTTGACATAAACTGTGTGGAGGCGTCTTTATATTCTGAAATTACACGTCAAATCTACGTTAGCAATTTAACTATTTGTACAAAATGTCCTAAATGAAGCACATAAACAATATAAATGTTTTCCTTTAATTAAATGGTTATGAAACTACAAATTTATGCCAAAATGTTTATGAAAAAGCAAAATTTAAAAAAGTTATATGTCTGAATCCTGAAATGGCTGCAGAGTTACAGCCATTGCATAATGAAGCAATGTCAAAACTAATGCAAAGTCAATCAGTTGCAATAAATATATTTAATTAAAGATGTGCCTGTTTTTACTTTTCCTTTTAAATTTTAGCACATTTTCCAATGTCAAAGCATAATATATTCATTGATACCGAGAAGATAAATAATGCAACCTTTTTAATATCTGATACTTTCTCAGGTTTTGTCAGTATCAAACCATACCTGGAATATTTAGAAAGCTGATTATGTAGTAAATATTTATGATTCATTAAAACCTACCTCGGGCGTTCCTGGAGGGATTAACTCGATGGCAGGTCAACGTCTCGGCACTCTCGTAGATGTCGACCACTTTCTCCTCCTTCTCCTCTTTCTCCACTTTCCTTCCTTTTCCTCTCACTTCTTTGCTGTACCTCACTTTCATGGTCTTATCCGGGTCTTCGTAAATGTTGCAAGACATCTCAAGATGGACGGAAGCAGATTGTTCCCTTACTCTCCTGCAGGACTTAAGAAGTTGTTTCAGTAGCACGAGTTCCTCTTCTTGCTTAGCTCAATCAAGTCATTTCAAGTAATTCCACCAGAGTTTCAAAGTCGATTTGATTTTTTTATTTATTTTTTCTCTTCAAACCCCAAAAATTAGGATACCGAAGCTAATGTGTGAGGTTTTGTGCAGGTTTGCTGCTCTTGTGTAATAATCAGCTCTTGACAGGAAGTGCTGAGATGGTTATCACCGGAGAACATATACGCACCAGATGGCTTATCGCGTCACAGTACAATACATTAAGCTGAGAGGAGCTTTTAATATAAAAGTTGTAATAACTGATTTATGTTTTGACACATTTTTTTCTTGTCAGGACTGCCTCTTCTTGAATGTGCGATATCTGTTAATTTTTAAGGTTTTGCTGTAATGATTTTTTAGTCGCAAAGTAGAATTTCTTTTGATAAACAAGCTAATTAAAAAGCTGTAAGTATCGTAAAGCAGCCATTAACTTAAAGATTTACTTAAGTAGTGAATATAAAACATGACACAGATGTAAGTGGTTTATTTTCCTTCCCTGGTGTAACAGAGAGAAGAGCTCGTGTGTCTGTGTGAGTTTTGATCGAAATGATTATAGTGATGGTTGTATGTATTTTTGATTTTGTTTGGAGCCACCTAGTGGTGTGATGAGTGACTGCATGCAACGGGTCCGTCAGGCACTCTCGCGGCTTCCTCCACCATAATTCTGAGGAGCGCTGGTGGAGGTAGGTGCGAGAGAGGCAGCTCTTCACTTCTTTTTTTACTTAGGGTCATATTTTTCTAGTTCAACTATTAACAAGGTACTGTAAGAATATTTAACATTTATAAATATAATTTGTAAAGTTTTCTTGTGGTTGGGCTGGAAAAATGTGACCCTATGAGTGGGAGCTGCGCCGGTTGGTGTTCGTGGCTGACCACTCAGTCACGGCGCTAACTGTGTCTTTTATTTTTCAGCCTGTCGGACCACTTGGCTGCAGTCAATCACATTGTGAGGAGTTTTTCATCTTTTGTTGTGCTAGGTGACCAACAACATAATAAGAAGAGTTACACTGGGCCAAATAAGAGCAAAGATCTGAACTTGTTTGGTGTTGATGTGATGTACAACGATCACCGTGATTATTTCCTCCTTTACATCCTTTCACCTTCTCAGATATGTTAACAGGAATTAAGACTAAATAAGCTTCAAGCATCAGCCAGAAATAGTTTGATTAACCTTGTGAATTCAAAAAGTACATCCAGATGTTCAATGGCTATTTTAATTAAACTGGACGTGTATGATGTATAAATTTAATTAATTTAACCATAAATAAATGTGATGAATATAGAGATTAACATATTTATAACTTTTCTTTTTCAGAATGTCAAATGAAATGCTTAATTTAAATGTGACCATACTTCTAGACCATGATATGGATTGAGTTTTTTCTTTATCAGATAGAACAGTGTGTGCTAGGAAGGAAACGTATGACACAAGCCACCAATACTGTGACTTTGTCGACTTTGTGGTTACAATGAGGTTTGAACATAACACATGATGACCAATTTTATAAAACCTTAACATGGTTGTTAAAAAAAAAAGGAGAAGAAACAACTTGCAGTGTGCAAGACTGACAGTTGTCGTTCAGTTGTCGTTACTCTGGACATAATCTGGATTGTTTTCTCATCACTTATGTCATCTTTGAACATCCAGATGGTGTTATGCATATATTTTAGGAATTCTGCATAATAATATAACACAAATTGTGTTTGTATCTTCAGTATGTGTGCCTTACTCATGCTTATTTAAGACAACTGGTTGATTATGTCACTGAGGTAGAAACCTTTCAGCACTTTCTCTCATTATAATGAGATGTTGCTCCTGTGATTGTTTCCTCTGGAAGTTAAATGCTTCTGTAGCAAACTCAGGACAAACCACTGCTGAACTCCTTATAGGATCACAGAGAGCCAGTGTTTTGGTGTTGGTCAGGACTCTGGCAGCAGTATTTATAAGGATGTTTATAAGAATGTTAAATTGCAAATCTGTTGAAGTAAAGAACTTGTCAGTCTTCTTATTTCAAGCTGTTGAACTGGATCTGAATAGTTTTTTATTCATCTTCTCCTTCTTTCATCAGGGACCCGCAGGTCCTGTTGGAGATACAGGCGTGCCCGGACCTCAAGGACCCCCTGGACGTCAGGGACCAAGCGGCCGCTCCATCATTGGACCCCCTGTAAGAACATCTGGCTTTCTGATTTACATTTTACAGTTTCTATGCGACCACATTCATTTTCAGTACCTGGATCTGTTGTCTGCAGGGTCCTGCAGGTGAGAGGGGGCAGAAAGGTGAAGCTGGCCAACAAGGACAACAGGTAACAACTGTTCACCTGATATCCGATGTTTAATCTGGGATTATTCTACTTTTCACTTTTTAAATTTATTTATTTATTTTTTATTTTTTTTTTTTTTTGCAGTAAGGCCAGATTATTTGTTCATGGAACGCTAATTGATCATGATATTCCTGAGAGATTTTAGTAAATATTGATATGGTAGCGATTTAAAGAACTTATTTCACGTTTTTTCTCAGGGTATACCTGGAAGACCTGGCCCTGCAGGAAGAGAAGGACCTCCAGGACCCAGGGTCAGTTCCTCTTAATATTACAATCTTTCAGTAGTGAAACTGTGAAACAACTTTAAAGTATTTTGAAGACTCCATGAAAAAAATGATTATTGCTGACATTAAATAGTCAAAGTCTACCTCCGGCTTTATAATTTACTTTCACCTCTACAGGGACTTATAGGCAAAGACGGCCCACAGGGCAGACAGGGACCCCCAGGAACTATGGTGAGACCTGCATAAAATCCCTCCAGTAATGAAGGACTTCTTCATTTGTATTAAAACTATTGCTGGAGCAAATTTGTTTCTGTGCCTCCAAGTACAGAAGCAAAATAACATAATTGCTTATTTCTAAAATGCAGTTAACTCATTTGTATATTCAGAATGTGTTATTATTTGGGCATTTGTTGCTTCAAATACAGAACCTCTGAATGTCTTTTCTGGCAGTTTGGTCTGAGAATGTATTTTTTGAAATAGTTTCAAATTATTTCTTTAAACAAAATTTGCAAAAGAAATTGAAGGATAAATTATGAGATATTTCATTGCTAGTGGTTATTGGCTGTGTGATTAAATTGGGTGAACTCTCTTTAGGTAGAAAGAAAACTTGATAATATGCAGAAGAGAAATTGCTCATGCAAAACCATTGATTTCAACTGATTTTTTTTCCTTCTGTGTGCTCAGGGGACTCCAGGAGCTCCTGGATCTCCTGGAAATACCGGCCCCCAAGGAAAACAGGGAACCCTGGGACCACCAGTGAGTCTGGAGATCATACCGACCTGTCGTGAACTTTTTTTTCTTGGTTTGCATTTATTAAAGAGAACATATTCTTTTATATCTAGTGCTGTGCAAATATCCCAGAGGCAGCAGGACGTAGCGTCAGTCAGGCTTAGCAGAGTGTGTCGGACAGCCTGGGAGCCGGTAAGGTGGCTAACGGGGGATTAATGGCTCCCTGTCCAGTCTGTCTATGACCGTATTTGATACGCAGACACCCAAATGAAAGGCAGAGTGAAGAGTATTCAAGCTGACACAAAGGCAGACATCTGAGTTCAGATTATATTGTGAAAAGAACTTCAACAGTTTAACCCTTTGTGTTATGCTTAAATAGCGACACTGACAACTTCTCTATCAAGAGCTTTCACCAACTCTTTTTACAGCATGAACAGCTTATTAAGTCATTTTTCAACCTAGATCACCCATTAATGAATTTCTAATGCATTACAAAGACTCAACTTTGGTTCAACAAATGTTAAGTTGGATTTTTAAAATTGCAATCTGCAAAATTCAAACCAAAGCAAAGAAGAAAAAAATCTCTAAGGCGATTTAAACACATCTTTCTCTGGCATTTTGTCTTGGTTTGTTTTCTATGCTTTGGCATTTATTTGCGTTTGCGTGAAAGGAAACCATATTTTCATAGCAGCGCCAAAGAAGAAACAAGACTCTGTGGGAGGCGATAAAAGCTGCTGATAAATGAGTTTGCATCGCTTTGATAAAATGTTGTCAAGCATGTAATCATCGCTGCGTGGGCGGACTGCAGAGAGCACTCATCAGCTAATTACGGCACCACTGTTAAGTTATTGCTCTTAATGAGGACTTGGTGGAGAAAAATACCGAGCAGTGAGTGTCGGGGATTGACACAGTTTCTAAAACAATAAATCTCTGCAATTTTCTTGCTTTTGTTGTTTCTTTATTTTGTGCTTTTGATTTTCTATAAATGATGTTTAGTCTGGAATAAATTTCTACATATTTTCTTTACCTTGTTTACATATTACGCATGAAGTTAAGGTAAAGATTAGACTCTGCCAAAGTCTGAAAAATATCACAATAAATAAATATTTTAATGTAGCATAATCTGACATTGAAAAAATAGAATAAAATCCAACTTTTAAATTTAATAAATGTATTTGCTGGTCAAAAATATTGTATATTAAGAAAAATCTACAGTGCTACTTTATGTGTCTGAAGCTGTTTCTAATGTTTCTCATTTTCTAGTCAGGCATATGCATACCCACAAGTCATTGGTATAAATATAAATATTCCATAATAAAGAGGCTGATTTGTCTTAACCAGTCTACAAAACACAATGTAAGTCAGGCCAGTGTGAACAAATGCTAAATGCCACTGGAACTACCACTGGAACTGTGTGTTTTTGAACGACAGGACGTTGAGGAGGGTCTGCTGTCACTCAAAGAAAGAATATGTGAATATTCTTCTTTTGGCACCACAAAAAAATCAATGCATATGGCTAAACAACAAGACATGGTTCACTAATCACTAAATCAACCTTCTTCCATGACTTTCTCAGTTCTTTGACCTAAAGCTCATATAAAATATGTGAACTGAGCTGAATAAAAGAGTGTATCAGACAGTCTGATACAGATGGCCCTGCAGCATAGTGCAGTCTGACGTCTGTGAGCTCATGACAGTTGATCAGAATATGAGCTTTTTATACGCTGCTAAATGTTAACCTTTTCATGGCTATAATGAGTTAGATGTAGAGATATGTGAATAGAAATGCAGTGGGAAAGGGTTTTTTTGTATTTTCCAATAAACTTTGTCTTTCTGAAGACTTTCACAGCTTCTATTGAGATGAATTTTGCTTTGAGGTCAATGAAGTCTGAAAACCATATTTCCTCTGAGTCAAAGTCTACATCATGTATATTATTTGTATGTTTATTTTTGTTATTAATGTTATATTTTACCTATTTTATTGCAGGGTCCACCAGGAACAAAGGGAGAGAAAGGTGAACGGGTAGGTGTCTTTTTCTTATCTTATTTTGAATAAGATAAGAATGAAAGTGAATGAAAGTATCATAAATATTACATTAGCTGTAATGTTTTGTTCAAATGTTCAGGTAAAGTAATTTCTCAAAACATCTTAAATGAAGGACAGTTGAACATAGCATACATTAACCAAGTTATGATTGATAAGCATGGATGAGAAGCTGGAAGTCTCAAACTACATTAAATGATCTTTCCTCCGTCCACAGGGTGACCTCCAGTCAACGGCGTCAGTTCAGGCCATTGCCAGACAAGTCTGTGAGCAGCTGATCCAAAGTAAGTTAGGAAGAGAGGATGACATGGAGACATGGGCCTTAAAATAAGTCCAGGATTTTCTTTGACATTGATTACATTCATAGAATCACAAACATGAGGGTTTGTTTTGTGTAAAAGCAAAAATCTAAGAGAACCCTTACTCTGTTGTTCACAGTCACACTTTATTATCTGAAGAATAATAGTAGTTGAACAGTCAAAGGTTTAACTCTTCCCTTTAATCCATTGATCTGCTTTTGTTCTCCATCATGTGTTGCTCTTACTCAACAAATTTCATAATGCGACTTGACTTTCTCCTTTTCTTGTCCCTTTTCCAGGTCACATGTCGCGCTACAACACTATCTTGAACCAAGCGCCCAGTCCACCAGTGTCCATCCGCACAGTGCCTGGACCTCCAGGAGAACCTGGTCGTGAAGGTGCCCCGGGACCCCAGGGAGAACAGGGACCACCAGGAAGGCCAGGCTTTCCTGGCCAGAATGGTCAAAATGGAAATCCTGGAGAACGAGGTGAAGCAGTGAAAGTTTGGCTTTGAGATGTTTCAGATACTGAATATCAAAAGTTGTTGTACAAATAGAAGTGTATTTGTTATGTAAATAGAGATATTCTCCACCCCCATCTGGACTATTATCACATAATAACCTCAAACATCCACACAACTGAGGCGTAAATATACCACACACCTGCTGATGCATATTCAATATGTACCAACCATCACATATAAAACATAGAAAAACGTTACAATCCAGTGGTTGGAGTTTTGTCAAACTAAACATACTGAATGCTAAACATTTATCTTTTTTGTACTTACTGCGTTTAAATTAATAAACCACTACATAATTTAAAATATTTTTTTTCTAAAACACATTTTTATATAGCTAAATAATTTCTGGCAGTAAGAAGTTTAAACATATTTGTGAAAGTTAACATTATGCATAAGGATTTGTTTTAAAAAGTAGAAGAATAACAATTTGTACTTTCTTTAGTCTAAAAAAAAGTGCTTGTTTCTGTTTCCAGGTCAACCAGGAGAAAAGGGGGAGAAGGGATCTGCAGGCGTTGGTGTCCAGGGCCCCAGAGGGCCTCCGGGGCCTCCTGGTAAATCATCACATTAAACCACACAGGATCCACACAGGATCTGTGCTTGATGTTTGAAGATGTTTCGTTTTTTTTCTTTAACAGTTTATATAAATATAGTGTGTATAGTTGAACTCTAACCTTTCCACTCCGTAGGTCCCCAAGGACAGGGCAGACCTGGCAGCCAGGGTCCAACAGGTCGCCCTGGAAACCCTGGAACTTCTGGTCGGCCCGGAGTTCCCGGTCCAGTCGGCCCTCCAGGACCGCCGGGATACTGTGACCAGAACTCTTGTTTGGGCTACAATGTTGGAGGTACGTAGGCTCTAAAGGAGCAATAATGATGCATGCTCCGTCGTCAGGCAACTTCAACGTCTTAATGGTTTAAACCATGTAATTGAGCATGAAACTCTTTCAGTCGCCGTGTTAATCTTTTCCACGGAGGGTTCTCAGGTGAAACATTTAATTCAATAAGCCGCTTTTCATCTTGAAAGGCTTCTACTGACTTAAACAGTTTGCATGTTATCAAAGTCCTCCCTCCCACTGTGTGTATTTAAAGGTGAAACATGAAACACCTTCAAATACTCAGCTATAGTACACATACCACCTTATGTGTGTGTCTGATTGTTTATGCTGCATTGTTTTATTTACATTGGTCTCGTTTTTTGAGGAAACACAAAGTGAAGCATCCAAACAACAAGGAGCCATGTGTAAACCTCCACCTCTGAGGAAAAATGAGCCTCATGATTGTTTATGCCTCTTGATTTGCTCTGAGTTCAGTTAGAACATTAAACTGGACAATGAGAACTTAGTTCATTGTTGAAAAGATAATTAAATCTGCATTTTAACAAAGCAATTGTTTCTGAAAGTTCAATTCTAAAAGTGACAAGGAAGAAGGGAAATCAATGCAATTTTATGAAACATTTACTTTGCTCAAAACTGTTTCTGGCTTTTTTTTGTCCCAAAAGAGGAAGTTTTGCAAAAAAAAACTATCTTAGATGTACGTGTGTTCCTAAGCTACTAGCTTTCACCACAAGCTTCTTAAGAAAACCATTAAAGTTGTAATTAATTGTAAAAAAACACAGAGAAAGAAAACACCAGACAAAATTATAGTTATTAAAAATGTTGATATAAAAACAAGAGGGGGACCAAACCATTTAGTCTTGTTTTTAAGTTCTTGCCTGCAGCATCTGTTTGAAATTGCATGATTTTCTCCACACTGGAGTAACCAAACCATAAATAAATTATGTATTTTATCTTTTTTTCACCTGAGTTGTTGTTTTACTGAGTATTATGCTAAAGATGCTCTTTGGAGGGTTTTCTGATTTCAAAAATAAACCAGAAGTCATTAGACAAAACAGAACACCTCTACAACATTACTAAGTGATCAAGTAAATTGTTGGTAATCGTTTACACCAATTATAAAAATCTCCAACATTTTATTGTTCAAAGCCCTTTGTAAGAGTCATCTTTTCCCATTTAATGCATGGTTGTGTTGATCTTTAAGGTGTGCAGTCTGCATGGTACTGTACTGTAAAGCTTGTGGCAGATCCTGCATGTTTTACCCTTTCTTCTGTTTTTGTGTCTGTTTGTCCACCATCCTCTTGTCACTTCATTGTCAAGCTTCACCAGAAAATCATTATGGTGATTACTGAATGGTTTCTGCAACGCATCAACCACAAGTTAGAACTTTAACAGCTGCTGAGGCTTCAAACTGAAGAAGGTGATAAAGTTTTTTGTCAGTCCATTAGCTGATTACAACTTCTACCATGATGATATGTGCAAAACTTATGGCCAAGACAAAGGTTTCAAGAAAAAACAAAACAAACAAAAAAAAAACTTTTACCACTTCTCTACATGTGCACATTCACATCATAATCTTGTCATATTTTCAATATTTAGATTAGAATGAGGAAAAAAAAGGCCTCATTTTCTTTAAATATTTATTGAACAGTGATGGGTGAGTGAAGTACACATATCAAACATGCCAGTTTAGCTCATAGTAACACCACAATATTCACTAGTTGAACACATTAGTTATATGTTTGTGGGATACTTTTGCATGTAAAATGAGAACACAACATCAAATATAAGTATTGCATAAGGCTGAAGAGTTTTGAGATGAGATGAAATCGTAAACATACCTTGACCATCATCCTTCTCTGACTTTTTCTTCTAGATTACGATCATCCAGTTCCTCTTTTTTAATCCGGAATCTTTACTGACTTTGTACAAACTCCAGTAACACAGATCACCTCTGTAAAGCGACTAAGCGAGACAGAACCTAATACATATAACGCACGTTTTAACTTCAAGTAACAGAAAGTCTTGAGAGAGAGATTAATTTTGTGGCGTTGTGACAGTCTGAATGTAAGCTAATGGATAACAAATCTAATATTTGCTAATGAGATATGTTTTTTGTTTTTTTTTAAATAAAATCAAATGTTTCTTACTCTAACTTTAATCTTCAAGTAGTTTATCCAGAACTTCTTCTAACTTGCCCATAGTCCTATGACTCCATAACCTTGGTACTCATGGCTTGGTAACTCTTGCTAACTCTTGTTCTTCTTTCTTTTACTCCTTCCTTTTTATCTCTATTCATCCTTATGTTAACCCAAATAAATCCCAACAAATTGCCCTCCAAACACTCTTTTCCTTGGTGATGGGAATCGACTACCTTTCTTTGGGGCGCTCACTGACTGCTTGCTCAACTTGGTGGCACTGGTGGGATCACTTCCTGGGTGACTGGCCACGCAGAAGGGGAAGAGATCACTGACGTCCGCGGTATCCCTCCAGTCCAACTTCCGTCCAGCGTTTTCCAAAACTACGGGGAGGCAGAAGAGGATGACCCATACCGCTACTACCAGCCCAATTACCCAGCTCCTCAACCCGTCTCGCCTGATGACCCCGCGCTGGCGCTGGACGATGTCGAGCTGAGGTCCCCCGGCGTGTACCGCAGCAAACGGAGCACAAAGGCGGAAGAGGAGCAAGCCGGGACAAAGAGGAGAATAAAGAGAGGAGTGAAGAATCTTCCTAAACTAACTAACTGAGAGGAGGAAGCTGGAGGACAGAGGGACGCTTGCTCTTTGTGATTGGAAGGCTTGGAGCCATTATGAACTAATCAACAAGTGCCTGATGTAGGGGGTTTCTTATGGACATTGGAGATGGAACGGGAGGGGTAATGAGGTTGGGAAAACTTAACTCATCTATGCTATTGAATTAACTTCAACAGAACAGATTTATTTAGCTTTATTCATTTTGTTTAGGTCAAGCAAAGTGCTCAGAAAGGTACTGAACTTTTGTTCATAGTACCCAAAAACTGTCAGTATTCAATTTATCGATTTGTTTTCAGGTCTTTTGGTTTTTCAGCTGGTTGTTTAAGTGCCTCCTAGTGTTTTTTCTGGTACTTTGATGGTAAAGTAAAGTATCTTTTGTTTGAAGGTCTCTTTTGATGTCTGTTAGCCATGGAACGATTTGCTTGAGCCTTCCATTTGTTTATTTAACCAGTGAACGTGTAAAATGGTTTTACAGTGCAACATTTCCTGTAATCCTTTCTTTTGGCCATGTTTGCACCAAGCTGTGTGATTTACACCCCACCCCTCTGTTTTGAAGGCACGTACAAATTGCAGCCAGGGATTTTTCCATCTTCACAACTGGTATTTGTGGAGTTGTGCATGTTTTTATTTCATTTTAACATGTGATGTATTCATTTCTGACCTGATAAAGCCACAGATACACCTAACCTACATATCAAGATGGTTTTATGAATGCTTATTGATATAATATTAAGCTAATACATGTATGTTTGAGAAGGTTGATTAAACTAAAACTTTATAAATCCATAGATAATGTGGGCAAAAAACAGACTGCTGTTTCTCACCTGTTGCCTTTTAATTTTACCAGTTAATTTTTTTTCAACATTTCCTGTTTGTATTTGTAATCTATCAGTTAGCCATCTGTTCCAGAGGAAATACTCTACATCCATTTCTTTTTTTTAATTTTAGGTCAGCTTTAGAACATAAATGAGTAAAAATAAATTAAGCACACTAATTCCATATGTATGATTGGTTTATTATCTTAGTTTTCATGCTGTACCTTTTTTTTTTTTCCACTTCCGTTTTCCTTGTCGGTGTGATTAAATTATATCCAATCACATTTTCAATTTTGTAAATGTTTCCTCCATTCGGTTTTTTTCTGAAGCCTTTGGTCTGTTACTGCAGCATCTGATCAGAATGTTTAAAACTAAAAAGAAAAAAAAAAAATCAAGGAAGTAATTTATTTTTTACTTGGTGTTGATTTTCTCAGAACAATAAAACTGAAGTACAAGCGTTTGGAGTTGTGTCTGTGTGTGGTCTGGTTAATTGTGATGCTGTCCCTCAGCAGGGAATGCGACTGAACTGGGGGGAATAATTAAACTCGAACAGGAAGCTCTAAAATGAGCACTGAGGCTGCGGGAAGCTGATTGAACACCTGGCAGAAAAGCTAGACCACCTAGCTCTCTATCGCTCCTTCATCCTCTGGTCTGAGAGTGGAAATCTCAGGGCAAACTGAGAATAATTTTATATTTGAGGTTGAATCCCCAACAGGTGGTAAAGCGTTCAGCTGTGCTGTGTCTGACTGAACTCGGTACTGCACCTGTTTCAAAGCAGTGGCTGAAATTAAAACTGCAGAGGTCAAAGCTTTCAACCTCATGCGCCAAAAATTTCAAATTTTCTTCAATGTCTTACAGTAAGTGAATAATAATTTATCAACGTGTTGATGTTTCAAATGTTTTAAATGCCACATTGTCTTTCTGTAATGGTTATAGTAAGTTATGAACTCACTCCAGTCATAGCAGCTCCAGAACATACTGTAAAACGATCAGGATCTTTCCTATTCAAAGAGCTTAAAAATACTTGCAATAAATGCTCTTGATTCGCATGAAAAAAAAAGCTCATTTTTTCAACATATGTGATACAGAATCACCTAAAAATGAAAATGTTCTTCTTCAATATAATTTCTTCCTGTTCATTTCTAGTGTAACAAAGTAGAAACGAGTCTGAGAGTCAGATACCAGGTCATAACTTTGACCCCCTCCACTCTTCAGGGGCCTGACTCCAACTGATTCCTCCTTCCTATTAACAATGTCCCTCAGGCTCCAACTATCTGCTCCAGTCAGGTTTGCTCTCATTTATCCATTTTATAGCTTTTCATGACCTGAATTTGTTGTTGTCTTGGGAATCTTATTCAGGGATGGTTTAGGTTCAGTTTCTCTACCGCCCCCATGACGTTTGAATCTTTGTACCACTGGGAACTTCTGGAGGTTAAAGTTCTAGATAATGATAACAGTTCACATTCATCCTAACTATATTAAGTCAATTAAATATTACTTATCCTATTTTCCCATGGAGAATGCACAATCCCCTTAACAACTTGCATTAAAATTGTAATTAAAACGTGTGGGAAATCTTTTATAATTACAACAAACATTCACGCTGCCATAAATTGGTACAGTAACTTTATAGATGTCATATTAGGAGTGATGAGACAAAAGTGGAAACTTTAAATGATTTTTTTAAGTCTGCTTCATTTTAATTATTTGAATTCCAATTTTTTCACAAACTTTGATGCCAATGTCAAGCAAAGAAGATCATCAGCCTACGGTACATAATATATGTTTTTATGCTGATTGATGTTTATGTTGAGATTCAACAGAGACCTAAAGTGCAGCTTTAGCCAGACAATTGGGTAAAAAATAGATTTTCATAGAAAATTACTAATAAACTCAAAAGTGCTGCTTTTACATCAAATGTTTGTCCCAGCAGCTTCTGTTTTATCAGACACAACTAACCTGTGATTATTGATAATTGGTTTATTTACTACCTAAAGTCCATCTGTGTTTGCATATTTTACATATGTGTTGGGTTTCTAATTACATGGTATTCCATTCTAAAGCTCTATTCATACAAGGTCTGGGTTATTTGTATAGCACATTTCAGCAACAATGTAGTTCAAAGTGCTTTACGTAATTTAAGAAAGGCCAAATCCTTTTAACTCTTGAGCAATAACAGCATAACAAAGCAGTACTTTAAAAATCCTAGAGAAATAATGTATTACAAAATGTCTATTAGTGTAAAAATAGGCAGACTAAACATTGAAATATACCTATAAATACATTATATTTTTCTTCTTTTGCAGAATTTTATTATCTTTAGCAAAGCAAAGTACTGTTATAAAACCTTTATATGTATTTCCAGAATAAGTAGAGGTTCTTTACCACATCTAAGCTGGAAAACATCAGCTGCCACTGGGTTTCTGTAGTTTGGCTTTAGTTGTCATGGTTAAGGAATGAGTTCTGGTGACGAGGATTTTCACAGAAATAGAAGTGTGTGTGTGTGTGTGTGTGTGTGTGCGTGTGTGTGTGTGTGTGTGTGCGGATGGGTGTTTTTGGATGTGTGACAATAGAAAGCAGAAGCCTTGCAGAGTGCCTCGTCTGTGGGGCTCAGCAGGTGGGGAGCCTCGTTGGTGTGAGGAGTGTGTTGAAGTGAGTGTGTCATTCATTCATGTTCACAGATTTGAATCTTTGAGCAAAAAAATGTTTTCGTTCGGGTCTCCACGGAAACGTCCTGAATCTAAGCAGCTGCAACTAAGGATGCTCAGTTTGTTCTGGCAGCGACTGCTCCATTTTAATGTCTGAATTGTTTGAACTGCATCTAATTAGTGGCTTGATCTTTGTATTTCTTGCACTCATCAGATGTTTCTCACCCAAGCAGTGGTTAATATGCAAAGAAATTAACGTTTAGTGGTTTTGTATGAAGTCTTTGGGTGTCGTATAGTAAATGGTTCAAAAATAAAATGAATGAGGGGTAAATTTTCTGAATCAGTGCATAAAAATCTAGGCTAGTGGTTTGACTCATTGCCAACATTAATTGTGTTATTTAGAAGCCATTTGTGTTTCTCATTAGCATATAGTGAACTACATGTTCTGTAATTGTTCGCACAAACCTCAACTTCCTGCACAACGGCGCTCAAATGTCATAGTAGTGGCAAAATAAAGCAGGTTCTTGATTTAGTACATGTTATGCAGAGGCTTTGTGGGTGCTGATGAAGGTTCACATTAGTATGCCCCATAAATGGAGCCACATTTGTGAGGAAATGCATTTGTGGTTTGAGCAGCAGAGCCGAGTACAGAGGCTGCACCCATCATAAACCTGACGAATTCTTTCAGCTTACTCTGCTTAACACCTGTGTTTGGTGTCTTTTTTTTTTTTGGATTGCAAAATTTAGATTTGAAGAAAACAATATTTTTACTTTAAAAATGCATCCATTTAACAAATAAAAAACATTGTCTGTCTCGAAGCTGTACAGGTCGCCGGCTTGGTCGCACACAGCTGTGGGATTACATCTGATTCAGCTTTTGTTGCTGAATGCATAACATCCATTGCATCCTCTCAGCTCCCAAATTTTGGATCTACTCTATTATAGGTGTGGGTTATATGATAACATAATAATACTTTTGAATTGTATTTAGTCTTTTAAAGCAGATATGTTTTAACGGAGCAAATGAGGCAACATTTTATTCTGTGGATTTTGATTTTTTCCATTTAACTGAAGCATAGTTGCATCATTAACCAGGGTTTCCTAAAAGGGAATTATAAGGAAGCTTAAAGCAAAAGAGCTTAAAAGCAAACATGAGAAAAAGAAGATCCAATTAAAGGCCGAGCAGGAAGAGATGAGAGCGCAGTGAAGCACCTCCACTTTACATCTGCTTAGATGAATTTCCATTGAAGTCCAATAATTAAACATTAAGTGATTCGTCCACAGAAGCAGTCTAATAGTTTCTAAGGAGGATTCTTTCTCAGGATAATTCTCTCCTCAGGCAAAACAAGAATTCTGCTCCTCTTCATCGTGTTTTCTTTTCATTTGACGTGTGATGTTCGGGGCTTTAAAACCGCACCGACTGACACCAATGATAGAAAAAATGAATAAACGCTGTTTGATGTTGTAGAATCACACAGTTCATGTTTAAACTCGCCTTTGTTTCTCAAATCAAACATCACTGAGGGAGGAAGACGGGGAGCGAGGAAAGGCCTCACACAGAGACCAAAGGCTGCAGCACTTCCTTCTTTAAGTTTCATGAATCACTTATATGCATCTGAATCTCAGGAAGTTCTTCCACAGCTTATTTACAAAGAAGGTATTTAGATCTGACCGCCATGTTCATCCTTTCTTCCACTTCATTTTTTTTTCTTTTTTCTCATCAAAGTTAAGTGTTTTATGCATTTGTCCTTTTTTAATTGCTTGCAGGACTTTGAAAAGCTTCATTAACAGTGGCCTAAGTGTCAGTGGCTGTGACTCTGTTTAAAAGGCAAAAGCAACAGATTAAAAAGATAGATTCATGTGTGAAATCATAGGTGTGAATTATGTGACTGTTACAGTGAAAAGGCAACAAATATGGAAAATAAGTTAAGGACTTTCAGTGTTTTTCAGGTCCTGTCCTTACGTTTTTGGACCTACGTTTCTGCAGCTCCTGGTTTTAAAAGGAGATTGACTCTCAGATTTGGTCTACAGCCACAAACCACAGCAACATCCACATTTATAGACATCCCTGATAAAGATGTCTGTAAAAGAAACATAAACTCACATTGACAAATTTGAATAATTCCAGGCCTGAATGCAATTGACAGCATCTCCTGCTGTTTGTAGAAACCCCAGTTCATTTATTTTTAGTAATTATTCTGGGTCCCACAAAGTGATGTCAAATAACTATAATAATGTGTTTTTCTCCCCACAATGAATAAATGCACTCAGACTAAGTTTCTTATTGTGAGACAATAAAAGATTGAATTATTTTAAGGCCGTTAACACCAGGTCTGCAAGTTGGTTAAGCTTCTGCGGATGAAGAGACCACATTGTAACACAACATTCACAAACACCTCCATCTTTAAATTGCTGCAGGTAACTCACTTTTTTCAGCACATTTTATTTTTATGCACCACTTGAAATCTAAGCAGGAAATGGTACCCAGAAGAAATAGACAAAACCACTAAGAGTTACATGCTAGTGTAAACACAAGGAAAGGAAACAGGTAAAGTAAAATCATCACCACTTATACGTTTGTTTGTCCAGCTGCTGAATATGTTCAAGCTTGAAGGAAGGACATTCGTGATTGCACGTCATCCTCCTAATAACCACGAGTGCTTAAATACAATAATTAGAACCACTTTAGTTGTGATTTTCTTGATTATAATGATCTCAACTGTTAAAGCAGGACTCTTCATGCAGCTTGGAGAGAAAGATTGTTGTTGTCTTTTATTTTTTTGCAGTTTTAAAGGAATCAGAGCACTTTTTACTCATTTTGACACTTATTATATTTTATGTGTTTATGTATGTGTGATTGAATTGAAATGTTTTTTTGGTTGTGCCTCGAGACGACATTGGTTGTGAATTGGTGCTTTGCGAAAAATTAACTGAACTGAATTATTATAAAGGATTAAAATCTACTACATTCTCATTTTTAATTATATTTTTTTCAGACATATGTTTATTGAACTTCATTTGCAAAGAGGGTGAGAGATATAAAATGTAGTACCAGCAACAGTGTACAAAATACAGCTCAATAGATAAAATAAAAAGATACAACTGAATAAACTTATAATATTATAACCAGAGGGGGAATAAAATTATAAAATATTAATAAATAATAGTTACGGGAGACTAAAAGGACGAATGTATATTTTTATATTAAGTCTTTGGGAGGCATTTGAAACAAATAATTCAATATAAATGTGGTGCCCTTAAAATGATGAAATGCTGCCATCTTGTGGTTATGTTCATGTCTAACAATAAACATTTAGAGCTCGGGGGGCGGAGGTTTACGGGCATGGCTGTAATGAGTTATTTCCGTTCATTTACTTTCTTATTTCAAAAGTAAATAAGGGAAATGAGGCTTGGTGGTAAAACAGGTACAACATATACAGAGGCTTCAGTTTTACTCCTTCAGAGCAGAGGCCCAGTTTCATTCCTGACCATAAGGGTCACTGGCTGCACTACTTCTTCTTGCTCTTCCTTCTGTTTGCAGTTGTATTAGTGCCACAAAAAAACTTTAAGAAAGTAAATAAGATATTATTATGACTCATACTTTGAAAAATCCATCATGATTACATTTCGTGACCTCTAGATTTTTCACATTTGTCATCAAAATGTTAATCATTTGTCTTGTCTTGAGATATTAAGTGATTGTATTGGTAGTTGCTGTGAGATTTTTTTTTATTTTTATTTTTTTTATAAAAAAGTACTTTAACCTATTTTCTCCATGTCTCAGAGTTTTTTTTTTTTGTTTTTTTTTTTAAGGGAATGCCGGATTAACCTCCCAGAAACCAGACGGCTCTAAACTCAGACAGGCGTTTTGGCCTAAAAACGAGGTTTTGACAGAGTGCCAGATGGGTCTGCTAGACAGAGGTCAGAGGACCTCTCATTGTGATACTTAGCATTGATATTACGGAGTAAACCCAGAGCGTTTGAAGCTCCTGGACAGCTGCCTCCTGTGCACTTTGTGGGTAATCCTGCCTGCCTATTGGAAAAGCTATCACAAAACATTACAGGAGTTTCATTTGATGTGGAATTATTATTATTACTGCAACGTCAACTATAATTTGCAAACAGCTGTTCACATTTTTTCATTTCTATGTCTGTGTTTTACCTTAGATTCACGGTTTAAGATGATGCAAAGTGTTTGAGGTTGATGATTTTTAACGTGATTAAGATGCTACTGTCATAAACCAGATATTCACATGTCCTTTCAAAAAATGTATTTAAATTCAATTTTCCCTGGTTTAAGCTGTGCTCTTATAGCCTGAAAAGATACATGATGTTTCTTTGCACCTCTGAGTGGCAATAAGGTTATTTAAAAAATACTAAACCCTGAAAGCTTCTATTTTTTCTCTGTCAAAAGGGGCAAATGTGAACATGCGCTGACTTATATCTACTGCCCTCTAGAGGTGTATTATAATGTGTATTTTCACAAATATCACTGAAAAGTGCATTTATTCCCTTAATTCAAGCATGAATCACTTTAGTATTTCTCAGTAGACCACTCCTCTGACCCTACATGTGATAAAACTGAGTCACCAACAGCAGTAGATGGCATGATCCACAAATCATCCCTAAATGTGGAAACTTCATGTTTGACCTCAAGCAAGTTGAATTATCTGCATCTCTTCTCTTCCTCCAGGGTCGGGGCCTTCATCGTCAAATGAATTATAACATTTACTTTCATTTCTTTGGGGAACGATGTGTCATTGAAAAAAAAAAAACACAGTTCCTGTTTCTCCTTAGGAAAAGTAAGATGCTTCTGACATGGTTTCTGGTTCAGCAGTGGTTCAACACAACAGCTGTAGTTTCGTGAATACATCCACATGTGATGGATCTTGAAGCTGCATTTGATGACTTGAAAATCTTCCCAAAACCTTTGAATGAGATTTGTTTCGCAAGGATTCTTGTTGCTTTTCAACCACATTTTTTTCCCTTCCACTTAGATTTCCATGAGAAACCCATAAAATGTTAATATAGTATGTAATTTGCATCCACTCTGTTTCCCCTCTTTTGAATCTGTTGTGTTATTGTAAAGAGCATCCTGTGAAGAGTCATAAGTTTTACAGTCTCGTGATAGTTTTCCTTGGCTGTGTATTTTCTTTCACATCCATCTGTTTTCCAGGCCCATTTGATTCTTGTAGAGTCACATAGAGGCTCCTGCCTGTTTTCAGTGGTCAATTGGCAAGAGGCAAAGTTCACCCTAGACAGGTCAATACTCTCATCGCAGGGTCATGGAGAGACAGAAAGGGCACACACTCTCTCACCTGAAGGCAAATTAAATTGTCCAATTCTGCAAAAGTGCATGTTTTTGGACTGGGTTGAAGGAAAATGCTACATATCTACAGGAAAAACACGTAACTCCCACGCAAAAAAGCCCCGACTGAGATTGAAACCCAAATCTTCCTTTGCAAAGGACAACAAAGCTAACGCCCACATTACAATCCCTTCTTTTTGGAGATGGAGATGGGTAAGTCCCCGTGGACAAGCACGTACAGACGATGGATTGATTGATTATGCAGCAGTGCAGGGACCAACAACTCTCAAGCCTATCAAAACCTGAAAGGTGGTAAAACACCAGAGGGACTGTCCAGCGTAAAGGTCAGCTTAACATCAAAATGCACTGACAGGGCACTGATGGAGAAAGTTAGCAGCAACTCAGACTCACTTTTCAAATGCTTTCTGGAGAAATGAGATCATGTAAAGTTCAAGTTGTTTAGCCACAACAATAAGAAGAGGCGTTCTGACCCAGGAACATGGTACCAGCTGTCAAGCATGGTGGGAGCAGCATCATGCTGAGGGTTTCTTTGGCTACCAGTATATAAAATTAATTTAAATTTCTAGTGAATAGTTGAAAATTGGATGTTTCAAATGGTAGAATGATCTAAAACTCTCAACAAAACTGGATTTGTCACACATAACACTAATATAAACTCAATTGTGTTGAAAATGTGTTAATTGTTCCTAAAGACTGGGTTCACACAACACCAACATAGTCTTACTGAACTCTTCGAATTCATCCAAGGACAGTGGTCCAGTATCATTAAAGTTATGTGTATAATATATACTGAAAAAAAATCAATTGTTCAAATGCAATCTTAAAAGCCTAAAATTAATAACCCATTAAAATAAATTTTACATTAACATCTTGTCGCCAACGATCTTATTCTCATTTAGGAGAAAATGCATTTTTTCTCAGCAATTCTATGTTTTCTCAAAAACTATTTTGACTGCATGACATATTTATTACTAGGGAAAAGGCTAAAGTGTCACTTTCATCTATTGTGATTTGACTGAATCAGTTATTTTTGCTCATGTCATAACAGATCTCCATGAACTTTTAAAATATGAATTGAAGGGGAAAAAAATGATCTACTCCCCAAAATGTTTTCTGGTGTGATTAGAAATTCAGGACTCATCTTCTTTAATTTACAGATAAAGAGATCAAACTGACTAACATAATGACTGTGACTCCTGAACCAAATGCCTTCTGTGATATTTTTAACAGCAATAAAATATCCGTTAATCCGACACATGTGGTTCACATTTCAGTCAAAATCCACTGCAACAAATTACATTAAATCAGATTTAAGTGGAATCACAGTAATAAAATACATGTGACTGAAGCTCCTGTTATAGAAACCTGAACTTTGGGTGAAATAACTGTCATGTCATGTGGAAGAATCATAGTTTTGAAAGAGTACAAAGATGTCTGTGTTTCTGCATGATAGCTTAATGTCTGTATTTGGTCATGAATTAACTGAGGGAAATGTCAAATGTTAAGTAACTTTGTACGTT
>NW_006800174.1:500144-519393 GCF_000485575.1 Poecilia formosa
TAGATAGATAGATAGATAGATAGATAGATAGATAGATAGATATAGTTATTTTTATATATATGCAGGTTAGTTGTGAACTAAGTTTATAGGATTACGCTGTTTTTTCTGCAGCATAGATGGACCGAATTGTATGCATCTCCCTAAAGATAACTCTATAAAGAAATTGATAGCGGTCAAATAACTCCCACAAAAATCCTAATTATTTTGTGACAAAAAAAAAAAAAGTTGTTGCAGATGAAAGAAGGGAGTTTCGTGACCAGGATCGACCTAAACTTTAATGAGGGCCTGGGTAGAATTTTTGCTGCCTAGCTCCCAAAATGTGTTGCGGATGCCTGATTGTCTGCATATGTTGTATTTTCTTATTAATAAATGAGCTGACAATGAGTTTCTTAAGTTGGTTGCCAGGCAGAATACGTTTTTAGAAAACATGTTTCTCTGTTCAAAGAACAAATTAGCAAGGCTTTAACAGGTTTTAAACATAAACGACACAAACTGGCATGTAACAGTGTTCAACAGCATTGAACTCTTACATAGCCACATAATTATTTCTAAAAAATTGTGATAAATTTTCAGAAATGGAGCTGAAAAAGTTTTTAGTTAATTAGTTTCAGAAATTTTTACTATGTTTTGAAGAAAGGAATTGTTGCCCTAAAACCTTTCAGTAAGATTTATTTGAACCTTTATTTAACCAGGTAAATTGCTTGAGAACATTTTTTAATTTACAACTGATATGAACATGACATCAGCTTGTTGATTACCTAAGACTTCTTTTCAAAATTAGGATCAATTTTGGAGAACATAATAGGCTAAGGGAGTAAAATTATATCTGACTGCAGGATGTCCTTTCAAACATAGATGGGAAGTTTAAGGCTCCATACACACCAGATCCTCCTGCAGTAAGTGGACAAATGTATCGTACATGCCAGCTTCTCCAGCCATCACTGACATGTTGGGTCTGAAAAACACTCATCTAGGAATTGTTAAGCCCAAATGTTTTACTCAAGTGTTGTTATGCGAAACAGGTGATGCAGCTCTGCACCTCTTTCGACTTGGAGTAAATACAAAAACAAGGGAACAAACAAAAGGCAGCTGAGCAGAAAAACTCCTGCCTGCTCTGAGCTCACAAGACGTGTTGCGTGTAAAGCCAGTGGGGATGATCATCCATGCAAAATGTGATAAACTCCAGCTCATTCCACGTCACGCACACTCTGAATTAACAGCAACTCAGGGCCATGGCCCTGACGTTTGTGGTTATCGACGCTCTCTGCAGCAGACGATGATCATGTGTGTGTGTGTGTGTGTGTGTGCGTATGCGGGTGTGCGTGTGCGTGTGTGTGTGTGTGTGTGTCTGTGCATTAATAATGAATCCTCACTTCATTTGTATGTAAATGTGTCCGGACAGCACTCTGCTTTTTTCCTCCTGTGATGAATAAAGCATCAAGGAGGGATCCAGAGCAGCAGAGTGAGGCAGGTGACTTACTAATGAGCATCAACAGAGAGAAGGAGCCAAGCCAGCGACTCGGAATGACCTGCAGGAGGACAGGGAGAGGAGCTGCATCCTCCAGCCGAGGGAAGGGCGACGACCTGTTGTCACTGCAACATGCTGCAATGTATATGTGGCATGCTTTCAGGCAGTATTCTGTGATAAGTGATTTAAAGAGTATTAAAACTTTAACAACAGTTTTTACTGTGACACTGACCTTTGCTGACCTAAAGTTAGATATTGGGGCACATTCCTGCTATTTGTATGTGATTTTTTTGCTCATTTTCACTTTTCACAAATTGTTGCACCAGGAATAAAAAAAATATATAATCTTTGAGTCACAACTAAATGTAACTGCATTCCTCCAGTTTTTTCCTCTAATTTCTTTTCATTAACATGCTATTTTCACAGCTTGCTCTGCTCCAATTAATTAAGAGCAACACTCATCTGTGGTGTCAAGCATTCTCTGACACCCGTGGCACACAGCTGCTGCTGTGAACAGGGAGGTGAAGTGGGTCATAAACGCTTGATGTTTGCGAGATGCTTGTTTGTATCATTCCCAAAGGTGAATGTCATCAGAATTTATTTTTCTATTTTAGTTGGAACACACAAAACAAATTGTATTGCATATTGCATATTGTATGTATATATTTAAATATATGTACGTTTTATAGAATTTGTATATAATTTGCATATTATTATATTAGTTTTTGTTGTATTTTTTTATTTTTGGATTTATAAAATATAGTATACATGATAGAACATATAATATACTATAAATTAGTATATTAATTGGTAGTAGTTTTGTTAGTTCTCTGTATTCCAAACACCTGGGCTCTTAGAATTTTTCCTGTCAAATATAAAATACTCAAAACTAAGAACGTTGTGGCAGCTGTCAAGCAGGGTAGGGGTTGTGTCATGGTGAGGGTGTTACATTGCAAGTGGTGCTGTACTTCAGAAACGGGATGAAAGAAAACCCTGAAAACAAATCTTGAAATTATTTCACTTCACCTTAAATCACCAATTGTAATATTATATTATATTATATTATATTATATATCGTAATGAGGTGCTTTAATTCCAGGTACAATAACGTAGTGTACTTATCAGACTGAGTGAAAGTAGCAACATTAATTAAAAGTGTCCTTGTGCAGCAGAACTCCACATCAGCTGACATGTGTCTCAGTATAAATGACTAAATCTGCTCCATGTGTGGAACAAAAAGGGGTTTGTAAATGGGTGAATATCACTTGAAGTTTGAAGTGCTTTGAATGGTTAAAAAGGACAAGGTGGATGTTCTATAGTTGGGTCCCATTTACCATTTCATGCCTGATTCAATCAGCTGTATGAGCTTCATCTGATTGTGCAGCTTTGTCTGACTGACTCATTAGGATAGTGCCTCTTCTTATAAAATGGTTATTAAAAGAGCTGGTAAATCAGTGTGACAAAAGAAAATAAAAGCTTTCTGAAATAAATGTTCTGTCATGAAAATAGAAGCATAACTTGATTTCATCCACAAAAAAAGCTACATTTAGTAAATAAATGTCTTCATTTTCGCACGTGTTCACAACATAAACACTTCTGTTCTGATTAGTTATTAAGAGAACAACTTGAGAGAACCATGGAAACGTGATGTGCAGATCATTGCAGTACATTAAACTTTAAACTTTTTTCACATTTTGTCACGTTACAGACACAAATGTCAATATATCTGTCGGGATTGTATGTTACAGATGGACCAAAACAAAGTAGTTTAGAACTGAAAAGATTAAATAGGAAATAATGATGTNGCTTTCTGAAATAAATGTTCTGTCATGAAAATAGAAGCATAACTTGATTTCATCCAAAAAAAAAAAAAAGCTACTGCATTTGTTTTATGCAAATCTAATACTCATTTTCAGCTTAGTAAATAAATGTCTTCATTTTTGCACGTGTTCACAACATAAACACTTCTGTTCTGATTAGTTATTAAGAGAACAACTTGAGAGAACCAGGGATACGTGATGTGCAGATCATTGCAGTACATTAAACTTTAAACTTTTTTCACATTTTGTCACATTATAGCCACAAATGTCAATATATCTGTCGGGATTGTATGTTACAGATGGACCAAAACAAAG
The DNA here is from genome assembly GCF_000485575.1 of Poecilia formosa. Taxonomy (NCBI): domain Eukaryota; kingdom Metazoa; phylum Chordata; class Actinopteri; order Cyprinodontiformes; family Poeciliidae; genus Poecilia; species Poecilia formosa. Next base: position 503,748 of record NW_006800174.1, read on the forward strand.
TAGTTTAGAACTGAAAAGATTAAATAGGAAATAATGATGTTTAGTTGTAAGCACTTCTAAGAAAAGCAAATCTTAGAAGTGCAGCATGGATTCGTATTCAACCCCTTAAATTCTAACATCATTAAAGAAATCAGTTTAGCCAATTACCTTAAATACAGGCTATCCGAGAGTAATTTTACCTCCATAAATGTAGCTGTTGAGTGACAACTTTCTAGTTTTGTTGCACAACATTAGTGAACAAACAAGAAAGAGCAAATATGTACAGGAAAGACATGGAAAACGATATCAAAAAGAGATGTCCAAAAATGCTGCAGATATAACTGAAAAGACTTGCAGCTGTAACAGCAGGGAAAGGTGGTTGTGTAAAGTATTGACTGAGGGCGTCTGCATGCAAAGGCATGCTGCACTTTCTGATTTTCATTCAGAAACATAGAAACCATGCATCTTCTTCCCACCACATTGTATGTGCTATTTTATACTGAACTGTCACATGAAATCCTGATTAACAACATTGAAGTTTGTAGTGATAAACATCTTGCAGCTATCATTTCAACTCAGATAGTGATGAAAACATGATTAAATCTCTTACCAAAAAAAGTTATATATTATGATTAACTAACAGACTTAAAATGGATTTCTATAATTGTTGCCAGAAAACAATTGTGTCAAGCACATGAAAGCATGAAGGCGTACCAGTTATATCTTTTTAGGAAGAAAGTGGTTCTAAATGCGTTTGTTTGGAAACTACATGTTTACTGTATTTGAAACAAAGACGATTCTCACATTCCTACCTCTTATCCGCTTCAAAAGGGTTTTGACGTTTTTGCCTGAGACACAAAGTCTGCCAAGTCAGTGTCATACGTTAGCAGTGCAGCTCCTCCCACTCAGAGTCAGAGCTCATAACCTTCATGTTTAGCTCTGTATGTATAAGCTGTAAGCCCAGGATGCAGCAGTAGAATAGAAACTATCCAGTCAAAACCACACAATTACACATAAATATTTTCTGCTTGGATTGATGTATTCAAAGTGCCCAAAAACAGTAGTTTGAACAGCCTAATCTCCACAAATATCACAGAAAGTGTGCACCGAAAGTGATATCCAGCGGATCATCATACCCTTACAACAGAATTGCCGGTGATTTTTTTTTAAATGACACACCAAGTTGTTTGCAGAGATGGCTTAGCAAAATGCATTAAAAAGTCTGGATTTGGAGGTGGAGAATGTAAAGTGGACAAGAGTGGGCAGAAGCTGTCTGGTGTTTGGCTATTTTTGATGTTAGTTCTCATATTATTTGCATATTTATTCTGCTTGGTGTGGTTTAGTCCACAAAAATGTCATTTAGGGACAACAGAAAGTGAAAGTTTTAATCATTTTTTCAGGCCTCAAAGACAACATCTCTTAAATAGAGATTACTGTTTTACTTTCTTTTTGACAAACAACGTCCAAACGACATTGTGCCTGCACAATTCTAGATTATATGTAATTCACGCAATATACTTGCGCACTAAACCCCACCTATCTTGTAATATAACATAGAAAACAAGTGTGAATGTGTTTAATATGATGTTGGACCAACTTTTAAAGCTTAGCAGCTCCTCTCCAGAAAAGCTTTGCACAAGGTTTAGCGGTGTGTTTATGGACGTTTATGACCACTCTTTAAGAATCACATGTTGTTAAAGTCCTGGCTCTGGGTATTCCCTCTCCTTTATCCCAAAGGTATTCTATCAGTTCAAGGTCAGGGCTACTTGCCGACCAGTTAAGTTCTTCCCCCTCCAAACTCGCTCATCAATGACCTTGGAAACTGTTCCGACTTTTGTTCACACAAAGTTAAAAGCAAGAACGTTTCTAAAATGTTTTAGAATGCTGAAGCATTAACAGTGCTTCAGCACCACTGTAACTAAGGGTCAAAGGCCAAGTCCTGTGACAACCTTTATCATCCACCTGCACCAAACTTTACCCACAACACAATGCAGTCTGATGTGTCCTGGTCTCCTGGCAACTGCCAAACTCAGACTTATCCATTTGGATTTCCAGGCAGGATTCCTCGCTCCAGACAACATGTCTCCGCTGCTCGAGAGTCCAGTGATAGAATGCGTTACATCACTACATCTGACGATTTGCATTAAATATCATGAAGCTCACTATGCATCCATAATGAGCTCATTTGAAGGCCGCATAAAGTTTGGAGGTCTGCAGGAAGCACACTTCACACCTCAGCATCCATTAAACCTGCTTTGTGATTTTTTTTTGTAGCATACCAATTCATTGCTGAGTTTGTTTTTCAAAATGGCTTCCAGTTTGTTATAATACCACTCACAGTTGACAATAGAGTATTTAGTTGCAAAGAAATTTCACTGAGCCCCTGTCAGCGACTTGGTCTTTTACAAATGTTTGTGGAAGCAGTCAACATAACATGGTACTTGATTTTATACACCTGTCGCGGTGAAGGGGGGATAGGAAATTGATGAATATTTGCCATGTGTATTATGATCATTTTTTGGTGATATTTATTCTGACTTTTCTGTGTTAAAATACAAGATAGCCTCATGCAGGAGGTGGGGCTTCAAAAATGACTGGTCTTAATTTTAGATTAGAAAGTCATGCGGACATCTGTTTGGATAATCTGCCAGAGACTATATAAGGTCATTAATATTTCATGAGAGGAAAAGAAACTTTATGTCAGCAAAATTAAAGCCCTGTTGTGAATAATTTGAAAGTTGTTCGGGGAAAGTTTGCTAAATGACCTTTGGTTCTCTTAGATACTTAAAGTTTTGTCTCAAATATGTTTTTTTAATGATGTGGAAACTCTCTTTGCTGCTTATAATTAAGACATGACCTGAGAAATTAATGTTGCCATCCAGATGTAACCGAATGTGAACTGAAACATAAATATGGTGACTCGGGGTGTTTCATTCAGCAGAGGTTCTTCTTTTGGAAATTTGAGGTCAGCAAAGTCAACTGCTCTCGGTTCACTGTGTGAGATTTCTCGGTTTAAAATATGTTTTAGACATGCAAGGATTACTTAACCAGCAGGGTGCTGACCCATGAGTTCAGAAGGTCAGCAGGCCAAAGCTTTGGTTCTGAGGATTAATATTAATATTTGTTTAAGTCAATTTAGCAAAGACAAAAAAAAGTACAGAAAGAAAGGCATCATGAATTCAAAAAAAGTCTCTTTTTTTAATGTTTTCATACATTTGAAACATCCACAGACTACACCCTAATTAGAGCTGAACAACAGGTAATTAGTTGCCATGAACAAACTTGTATTGCAAGAATTCTTTTCATCAGCGAAGGACGCAACCCTTTTTTCATACGTTGGTATTCCAGCAGGGAACCTCTTTCCTCCAAAGCTTTTCATCTGCCAAAATTTTGTGACACCAATGGTTCTTGATTACTATTTTAGACTATTTTAAGCCTTGAGTGGTTCGGTTTTGAACTTTTGTTGCTAAGCAATGTTGCCAAAACTCTGCTTATTGGTTAAGAGCTCGCACTTTTTGCCTGGCAACATTACCTGATTGTGTATTCTGGAGACACTGGCAAGAGCCTCCAGTTGCAGAAAAAAAACCTATTCTGCCAAAATGGCTCAGACTGTGGCATCGATTCTGTTCTGAAGGCCCTTATTATTTACTCAGACTTGTCTCTAAATCCATCCAAATCAGAAGATGGCACAGTCTTTGAGTTCCTGAAACACTTGGCCATGAAATAGGTAATTACTCTTTGAATTCCTATTCACATGATTTTTTTTTTAATAGATATATAGTTCGTAGTTTATCAGGTTAAAAAAACCTGCTCAGAATAATGTTTAAGGAATTACAATAGAACATCAAGTGTGAAAGCCAAGTTGGAAGAATGGATATGTCAATCTTATTTTCCAATACTAAAAATGTATATTAAACTTTTTAAATAAAAAGGCAATACAATTACGCAATTGTTTGAAAACAGCTAAATCAGAACCGCAAGTAAGCAGCTTTCATGTCACATTTCTTATGTAACAATTGGCAAGGAGTCACTTTCTTCTCAGCTCTTATTCAAATCGCGCATAGGCTAATGCATCTTCTTTTTTTTTTTAAACAAAGGTATAGTTTAAATAAAACGGATCTTGGAGGTGGTGGGAAACAACACAAACAAAACTATAATGTTACCGTTCTAGCGTTTGATCAAAAGGCTATTTCCTTCCGGTTGTGAGCTTTAGCTCGTTATCTTTTCAGTAAAAGGTCATTAAATCACAACAAAGACCACTCCTTGTACCATAAAACTATAACATGAGAATAATAAAGCCTTCCTATAACAAGGTTGCAGTTCTCAAATAGGCCTATTGGTGTCGCCCTATGTCACGTTTTCAGAGAGGCGTGCGAGAGGAAGGTCTCACATTTATTGCATCTGATCCGCAACAACAAGCCCATTTATCAAAAATGCATGAGGCGAATGAAATGCAAACAGCCGTCTGATGAACAGGGAAACTTCAGTTCCACTCCCATATCGCTTCCCGGTGAAAACTAGTCGTTGGCATCTTTAGAGGGGGATTTAGCAAGAGCTGTTTTAATAGGTTCTTGGTACTGCTGCTGCACCATGCATAGCGAGGTCAGCCACAGGATCAAACAGGTGTTTTAAAAAATATAAGTGCTGGCATATTTTTTATTTCTGTTCATCTGCAGCCATTATGTTTTGTGTATGTTTCTAGAATAAAATACATTTTGCAAATATTTTCTGTTAATTGTGACAGATTTTAAGAGATTAAAGTTGTTATTGTTTTTTTTTAAAACAACAAACAAGTCTGCGCTATATACATCATGTGAAAACTCACCCAAATCTAATTGTCAAAGAGGGGATGAAAAGAAAAAAAAACGCTGATACATTTGTTTATAAAGCGGCATTTTTGTGAATAAATTCAATATAAAATCTGATTGCAACAGGAAAAGTAAATGCATAGGAAGGTTGCAGGGGCAATTAATCACTGGCATCCATGCTGTAAGTCATGAAACAGCAGAGTGGAGCAGAGCAGGTCTGCTGGAGCGGAGGACAGAGGTGCATGGCTCCCACATGCCTGCGTGTCTCCGCCGCAACCCGACCAGCCTTTGCCTCGGTCCGCGGGTTACAGCTCCACAATCAAACTTTTCTGTACATTTCCACGTCACCTGGACGCCAAACATAAATTTGGCATCCTATGCAAATATATGCTGACGTAAAAGATCATGTGGTTTTTGTCGTCGATCCCCCCTATGAGCAACGAGGAGGCTTTTTTTTTCTCCTCTCTACTGTTGTCTTTAGGTTAGCTATGCTACAATCTTTACTGTACCCAGCGCTAGCTATATGCGCTCCGCACCGCACCACTCTGGATATCTGGGAATAATCAACTTCCAGCCTGTCGCACCCCGCAACTACACACCGCTCACAGGTAGGACGCAAGAAAAACTTCTTATTTTTTAACAGCTTTTGGGAAATTTTGACCAAAGTGACCGCAAAAGTGAAGTTATTAGAGGCGGGTTGTTTTGCAGCCTGCCTGACTGACTGGCTCCCTCTCTCTGCCCTGGCTGATGCCGCTGCTAGCGACCCGTCCCCTCCATCACAGCCTCTCAGAGTGGGAATCACCTTGCTATCACCAATCGAAGCTCCACGGCAGCCAAAGTAGAAATAAAACAGTTTGACTCTTGGCTGTCAGGTAACTTTAGTTTGTTATGTAGGAGCATTTATCCTCGGTTATATTTTAAAGCAGTTGTCAGAGAAGTGAATGCCGTCCGTTTCGCGTTGTTTTTTCGTGGGTAGATAACTTCTGCCGTCCCCTTCCAAGCACCGGTGAAAGTGCCCATAATAAATTTATTAGCCAGGGGAGCTAACCGCTAGCCAGTTAGCCCCCCGCTAATGACGGGCAACCCGGTGAAGCTAAAGGGCTTTAGCTTTAGCCTCTCCCCGCACACAAGCGGCACAAAACGTGGCTTGCCCGTTTCTGGATGTTATCCTTTCATGTCGGGAAATGTATTTGTTTTGGTTCTTTTCCTCTTCGCTCCTTCCACTCCGAGTCAGCGTTAGTCAGCCAAGTGAAGTAGAAACAAGAAAAAAATTCCAGTTTTTTCTTTTTTTTATAAGAGAAAAAAGAGAAAAACAAAAAACGATGACACAGTAACAGTGGAAGCGAGTGGCAGTTTGGGCTGCGGTGGTTCAAGTGTTGTTGTTGCCGCTGTACGTAGGTTCAAACGGGGGTAGCTAGCAGACAGCCAGTCTGGCTGGTTGGGTCATCTGAGGTGAAGCAGCCGTCAGCGGACTATATAGAAACATAAACGCTGCGTATGGCTGACTGCTTTTTACACTTTTAAAACCCCAAAACAAACACTTAATGCACTTTACTTTCGACTTGAATTTAAACCAACTTTCTCAGTCGCTAGTGAGGTTTTTTGTAAACATAAGCATACTGTATTTAAAACTGTTATAGGTCGCAGATTGCAACGCAGTGCCGATTAGTTTGATACGAAACAGCTTTACGCTTAAATCAAATGCTCACGGCAGACATGTACAGGACTGTGTGGACACAATTAAGTCGATAAAGTTTGTTGAGTAATGCTTTTTAATCGCTTTAGTGTTAAACATATAATCGCTCGTTGATTTGGCTCGGAAGGCTGGTGAGCAGACGCTGACTTAATGCCAAGGAATGACAGACTGGCTCTCTTCTGGTTTACATTGAAGCAGGCTGAATGCAGCAGTGAGTATTTTAGTTGCTCCGTGCAAGAAAGTATGTTTTAGAAAAAGAAACAGAGTTTTAATGGAGATTTAGTATTCTTATCAGGGGCGTTTTAGAAAGTTTTTGAATTGGTGGCCGGATGGGGGGTACTAATAATATGATGTATGTAAAAAAAAAAGAAAGAAAAAAAAAGAAAAGAAATTATAGTAATGCGTCACAACAAACGGTTTTATTTAAGACCACTGTAATTACATTTAGACAGTGTTAATATAATGTAGGTTTAAAATATGTGCTGCTTTAAAATATGAATTTCAAATTTGTGTCTATTTAATTTATATTGAAAACTGTGAAAGATTGGACTCCAAAATAAAAAGTAATTTCAAAGTTTTTTTTTTTAATAGATACTGCTATTAATTATTCAACAGTCGATGATGAATCTTCTGCCTTTTCGTGGTCAGAATAAATGCCAGTAAATTGACTCGTAATAGCCTTTTGATTAATCCCAAAGGTCACATATGGAATACGATATTCTCACCATTAAAATAACATATTGTTTCAGGACAGAGAACATTCTGTCCTGAAACAAAAAATACATTCATCTGGAATTCTTTATCAAAAGGCACACTCTTTATACATCCCGAAATGAAGTAAAAAAAAAAAAAAGAAAAAATCAAATAAATAAATAAAATTGGTTTGAAATCTGAACCTTGTTCAGGCTGATTAAGCACATGTTCTCTTATCAGATCAGTTGATTTTTGATATATATGTACTTAAAAAAATTAACACTATTTGGCTAATTTAAAATATTTCTTTTAATGTCATCATGATTGCAGTAATGATACAGCAATAATATTCTGTGTATCTTTAGGCTATTAAAGAAAGTTCTTCAAACTGTTACTTGCAAAAGCAGATAATTTTTATTAATTTTTGAGAGAACAGTAAAGGCAGTTTTGTAATAATCAGTCAAGTGATTGGAGTACTTGTGGTCACTGACAACATAACTACTGATATTAGCATGACAAATCTGAACTAAAACTTACAAGATAAATATTTGAAAGTGACATTTAATTTCTGAAAACTGTGCAGGTGTGGAGCAATGGAGTGGTGCCACTGATTCTTGCATTGACCTTCTTGATGTATGTTGGTAAAATGAATATAAATTTCATCAATAAAGTTGGTTTTTGTGGCTTTTAGTCAATTGTCTGAGTAGAAATTGAGTAGCAGCTAAAGACACAGAGTTGTTAAATTTAAACAATATTTTTCACACATCTCCTTTTTAAGGTCATGCTAAATATTAAGATCACGTTTGGATATCGTGCTAACTCCCCCTCGGTAAAAAGCAACAAACAAAAAATAAAACCTAACTGGTTTATGACTAGGAAGAGGTGTAATAAATCATTGAGGACATGATGCTCTAAAATGAAACAAGACGATAACAACACTTTGGCAAAACAAAAAGTCAGATGTCGCAACCTCCAATAAGAAGATATGTTGTCTGTTGGGCTCTGGGTTAAGCATTAACACTTATTAGACAGTTGAGAAGGTTAGCGTTGTTGCTAAACTTGTTAAAGCTTGACACAAACATCTTTTTCCCATACAGAAACTTGCTTAACCACAAGTCCTGGCATTCTTAACTTGCATTCAGATGTTCAAGTCATAATACAACCCTTATAAACACGTCTCTGTTCTCTGCAGGACACGGCACACTAAAAGAGCAAGTGACATAACCTTAATAAATTTCTAATACAAAGTTTTAGGTTGTATTTGCTTTCAAAATAAAATGGATAATGTTTAGATTTTAATTATTAATGTACATTAAGTTTTAAAACTGATCTCATATTTTAAAATTGAACAAAGTTTTGTTACTAAAAACGTACTAATCTCTATAATTCCTTTTTATAGTGCAGTGTGCCATATAGAGGAACTAAATTCCTCATAACTTTGCTTTCAGCTGGGTAGTTGACCTAAAAACAGCATAGAAGCCAGTATGATGTAAGGCTCCTCTATTCTAATGAATCCGCCTATAGTCAAACTTTTCCCTTTTTCCACGTTCACCCCCTCTGTGCACAGTATGTTCTCTGACCTAATTTCCTTCCCAAAATCTTGTTACATAAAATCATGAATAATTAGCATGCAGCTTGCTCGCATGCGGGTTCAGGCCATATGCAGTGACTTAGTTGCAAATGGAAATGCAGCTGTGACCCATCATTGTTTTTCTTTTTTTTTTGCCTTATAAATGATATCAGTGGAGTTTGTGAGCTGTATTTGAGCTGAGCCTTTGACCTGCTGCAGTTTGATTGTCGTTTGAAGGACGTGCAGGCGGAGGATTTCTGTCAGGCTCAGACGAACAGGTGTGCAAACTGAATTTGGGCAGGTTTTACCCTCCACAACATTCCTGACAGTGTGACTGAAGTGTGTCTTGGCTCTTGGAAATCATTGGAGAGGCTCGTATTTGGCAGCAGCTCCTCCTCTTCCTCTTCTCTCCCCCCCTCTCTCTCTCTTCTCTCTATACTGCCCGGTGACAGCGTTACCATTCACCTCCGCTGTATGGCTCGTGTTCAAAGTGTCAGATTTTTTTTTTTTTACCCCCTTCTTTTTAATATTATCTTCCTCTCGCCGGTTCTGGTTCATAATCACATTTCCTCTTCCATTGACCGACTTTTTTGTCTCATATTTCACTGCCATTGTATCTGTGCCGTGTCAGGCTTTTTAATCCTATGATATGGATGCAGGGATCAGTCGGTCATGCTGCCAGTCTCAGAATCAGAGCGCGCTCACTTGCTCTTTGGCTGCTATTTATTTGTCACAAACGCCAAGACACACACACGCACACGCATACACACTCGCGCCATGCAAGCGCCCCATGCCCTTTCCTTTCCTCACTACCATTCACACATCACACACTCGCTTTTTTCCTGCTCTGACACGCTGCCGTTCCCTTTGACACGTGCATTTTGCCAATTCTTAGGAAGTGCAGCTGTGATTTGCTGCTGCCACCTGACCTGCCACACTAAATGTGCAAACCCCTACGCATAGGAACATACACACAAACTCCTGCTCTCTTTTATTATCTGTGCTTTTATTTCACCATTTAGTCTGTTCACATCATTGGTTTCTTTATCGCAGAAAATTGCCGCTCAAATCACATTTTTTTATTATTATAATTTGTGGCAATAGAGGGGGGTGGGGGGGGAAAGAACCCATTCGAGGTTTGTGTTGCCCTCGGTGGCATTCAGTCATGAGGGCTCATGACAGCCATAAGAGCCTTGCACACAGTCACACATACACTATCCGACAGCTAATATCACATGCACTCTTTGTTGCGCTGGTAAATTGCTATTTATTTCTCTCTCTTGCTCTCTCTCACACACACACACACACACACGCACGCACGCAGAAGCACGCGCGCACACACAACAAAAGCATGCTTGACAACTGCATGATGCACACACATGCCCAGCCCTTTCTGTCCTTCTTTCACCCTTACTCTCAAACATACAAGTATTTCCAGTGCTATCGGATGCTTTATGAAATACTGAGAGGCTACGTGTGTGGGGGTGTGTTTGGGAATGAGAGTACGAGCGCTGCCAGGTTGTGTGTGAATGTAGTGGTGGTTATTCTGTACGAGTGTGTGTGTGTGTGTGTGTGTGTGTGTGTGTGTGTAATGAGTCACTGAAGAACATAGGTTAGCCAGAAATCAACGTGCGTGTGTGTGTCAGTGTCCACCCCACCTCTCCGCTGGGGGAAACTCGACACATGCGCCGGCCCTATCGGATCCACGTTGCTGTTTTTTGAACTGAGCCCGCCTTTCCACGTCTGCTGGGAGAGTTCCAGGGGAGCTGAGTGACAACAACGAACTAATTCCACCTGATTTTCTACCACACAAAAAATTATCTGTTCTTTGTGGAGTGAGAATAAAGAATAAAGTAATCATTATCGGTGCTTCCTTGAAGCTAAATTGGAAATCTCTTTCAAGGATTTTTATTGGTTAATCGTGTTTTTTTTTTTTCTGCTCACAAAATTTAACAAGCCTCACATTTTGTTTTCCTGAGTTTTTCTTTTGCCCTGTAAAGACCGAAGCGTTGTGTGGACTCTTTCATTGCACACCATGAAATCAAATTCTTTAAAAAGAATTCTTTTTTTTCTGAACAGAGTTTGCACCACTATTTATTTCACCTGGAAAAATGCTTTCTGGCAGGATTCGGTAATTTTCCACCTTGGACATGCTTCTGTAAGACATTAATATCTTCCTCTGCTTTCATGGTTGTTTATTTAAAAAAAAAAAGTAATCTTGGGAAAGTTTGTCCCTACTAAATAAAAACTCCTGGATACAAACATGCATCAGGTAATTTAGAAGATGTGTTTTTTAAATTTTACAGCCATAATTTGAATATTTGGCCCCACCAATTTAGCTATTTCTGGCACCTCTGGTTAAGATGTTTAAAGAAAGAAACAAGAATTAACTTTTTTCTCATCGGAGAAGCATAATCACAAGCTGGAAAGTTTAGAAAAATCCATAATTTATTCAGTCGGGAAAGGTCTAAATATATACATTTTTGATTTTCCATAAAATCATATGTGAACTCCACATGCAGGCTTTTTAACTGCTGTTAATACCTCTTCCCAACCCCCTTTTGCTAATGGACCACTCTTTATTCTCCTATTTATCAAGGTGAGAGATGGATTTCTGACCATTTCTCATATTTTCTCCACACAGGTAAACCAATTGTGTATTTATTTGGCCAGATTGTGCTGAAAGACTTCACAACAACCTGATTTTAGTTTTCTTGTAGGACACCAGATTTTATTTATAGCGTCTTGGGATGCACCAATGTGCAAATTTGGACTGTTATCAATGTCCAAATTGATGTCTATTGTGCTGATATCAATTCTCTGCTTCAGCTAATCAATCTGTGATTCAGTTAAAAACTCCCACATTCCTATGCTGCACTAGTAACACCGTCATGTGACCAAGCATCTACCACATGGTCATTCTCCTTCTCTCTCCCTCTTGAAACACATAGATGGCATCAAGATTGAAGTAAACATAATTAATATAGACTAGTCAACCCAATACAAATACGTTAAAAAAGTACTACCATTGGCCGATGACAATATTCATCAATAATAATATTCTGGTTTGTTGAATAATTTTCAATACCATTTGGAGTCCTAAGGTTCTCTGAGCCTTTGGAAGACAAACAGATCCAGAACACTAGAGATCCTAACTTAGCAGTGGCTATCCCTTGTTTGACCCTACATCCAGAGTGATGGTTGCCAAAATGCTCAATTTTTAACTTGTATAACCAAAGCACTGGGTACAAGGTAAACATGGGTGATCCTAGGTAGGGGACAAAAGGGCCCAGTGCCCTTGTTCTGAACCCTGTACTGAAGAGATAAGGCTAAATCAGTTTTTATGACGTGCACTGGCACCAAAATTGTATACTAATTGGTTTTGCTGTTGAACGAGTCAGCAAAATATGGTTTTGATCTAACCATAAAAACGGCAGAACCACCACTAAAATTCTCGGTAGCTTTTGATGCAGAAGCTGTTTGCTTAGCTTTTTGCACAACATAGTTTTTATTACAGTGACAAGGAGAGGAACACAACCTTTGTAATTCTTTAAATTTGAGTTTTATTTTTTTGAGTGTAGACATGAACATTAAGCTCCCTAATTGTTACCTTAAACAATTGATTGAGCACTTTACATTTTTTTAGTTCGTATGCTGGTAGATGGTACTTTCTTTGAATTGAAGCTGCTTTTATTCAATATTATGCCAGTGCAGATTATGGGGTTTATGGAATTCAACCTTTTGGGCTTAGATTATACAGTTCGACTGCAGACAATAACTCCATATGGGAATAAAGTTTTAGTAAAAAGACATGTAGCACAAAGCTAGTAGCAGGTTTCTGTTGCCTTCCCTTGACATAATGTCAAGGGAATGGCAACTCTGGTGCTTTTAGAGAACTGTAAACATGAGACTTTTATATGAATGTGAACATAAAGTCCATCAGATTTTCTTTTTCCAGCACAATCACAATCATATTGTTTGTTCAGTGAAATGCTCCTTCCTTAATGCTGACTCTTTCAGTGTGTTACTTTCTTTCTATCCGTTTCTGTTTTGTTTGCGATTCCATAACAGATTATATTTAATGAAACAGATTTTCATTTTTCTGCTTCATTGATCAGCATCTTTGTCACAAATCAAACTGTGCTCGTATTTTTTTTTTTTACACCCGGGTGTATTTCGCTGTAGTACAAATAATCTTTTTTGCTTGGAAATGACTGGAAGTATTCAGATATATTGAGGATGTGTGTACGTTTTCACAGTGGTTGACATCGATGCAGCAACCAGATGCGTTGCTTCATAAGTCGCTCAAAAGGAATGCAAGTGCACATTTCTTTCTGCCTTTTGTGTTCACTAATAAAAAAATACTGAGGTAAATGCATCTTGTGACAGATCTACATCTTTGAGCGTCTCGGTACCGGAGAGTTGTGGCCAGTGATTCAGAACGCTGAAGACCGGGTTATCCTGAATGACTCGGCTCAGAGACGGTTTTATTATTGATTTATTGCCAGGCTCTACTCAAGAGGTTGATATGCATCTTTAATAATCCTCTGAAAGCCCATTTTCATTTACAAGACAGCTTTGAAGCACACATTTTAGTTTAACAGGCTGCCTGAGCATCTCAAAGGTGCTTTGTTTGGAATGGCTTCAGAGCTGAAATGAAATATTTCAGAGCCCTACATCATACAGGACATTAATAACTTGTTTCTTTGGGGTTCACTTTACACCATGCTTGATGTAAATACAAACAACTACTGTGCCATAATATTGATTTTAAGAATAATAGATAACTCAGAATTGTTCACATCTGATCTGACGCTCGTTGTGCTTCCACTTTACTGCTCTGGGTTCTCGCCTTATGCAGTATTGACCTATTAGAGCTGAATAATAGCTATAGGGACAGTAATGTTTATTCATTACAATGTCTGAGTATCTTGTCATCTGCATTCTGCTTCAAAGGCTTTTACAGGCTGCCACAGACATCAGCAGGGAACGCTGAATACTTGGAATTGTTTAAAAAAAATAAAAAGTCTGGAAAGGAGAAGGTCAGATTTTGGGAGTTTTGCATTGTGACACAAGAAAAGGAGATTCAGTCCAAAAATGTCACTATCTGAAACTTAAAACAGAAAGCAAAGAATATAATATGTCAAGCTTACTTTACATCCAAACATCATGTTTGCCATAAATATGCAGAGATAAAAGCAAACTTCTATTCTATGGCAAGAAGAGAAATGCAAATAAGTTATTTACCAGCTGAGATAAGACAAACTCAGTTGTGGGTGTGTGCTTGTCAGCTGTGAGCTTTGAAAAGTGATTAATATTAATGCAACATGAAAATGAAACAGGCGTCCTTTTTCTCGTATTCGCCTGCAGGACGAGCGGTATAGAAAGCTGGTCCTCGTCCAGCCCTGCAGGGAGTTGTTTGACTGGGAAACAAACCGGCAGTAAACCCGCCGTCCTCCGCATGATGAATTGTCCGTCCGGGCCAATCACTGACAAATGTGTCGCCTTGTTTTTGAGCTGTTGCTGCAGTGTGTCCCCTCTGGGCCAATCAGTTTAACATCGATCTGTAGCTCAGTGCCGCCCACTGCTTCATCAGCCGCATCTGAAACAGCTCGGAGGGAGGTCACATGATGTTTGAGAGCCGGATGTAAAATAATAATAATTAAAAAAAAACAAAAATGTCAGAAAATGATTGGACACATAGCCGGTTTTTGAGGGGTGCTTTTGCAGGAATGGGTCGGCTTCCTTTGTCTTCAAAGAGAACCTAAACAACTTTGTGGGGATTGAAAATTGAGTTTGAAGTGTGTCTTTTATTAATGAATGATCCCTTGTAAAATAATGAAAAAAAGAAAAAAAAGATTGGTGTCCTAAAAGGCTGTTTATAAGAACAGTTTCAAGCTGTGGTATTGACACAAATTTACAAAGAAATATATTAATCAATCTTTAAAACATAAAAGCACCATATATTCCCACTGCTGCTGAAATAAGCTTAACATTTATTATTACTGTGGTTGCAACAACATAATATTAATCATTTGATATTGATTAGAGAAGCTATGAGAAATTGTTTCTGATTGTAATCAGTTTCTTTTTCTTTTTTTTTTTTTAGTAACTGACATTTATCATTGACCAGTCGATCAGAAACTTTACTGAAGACACAAAAGCTAAAGAGTGATACTTAGTCATTTAAATAGTTGGTTTGAATACATTCAATTGTGATGTTTTAGCAAATGTCTGCATTCTCTCTATGTGTAGGGAGGGGAAGCACTGTATTTATGTTCCATGCTGTGGAAAAAAAAACAAAACAAAACAAAAAAAAACATACCTGGTCATACATTAGACTTTAAAATGCAGTGGCTTGAAACTATGACTTGAAAAAACCGTGATACTTGTATCCAAAAAAAATATTAAATAAAAATGAACAGATCTTTATTCCAGTATAAACAGGCCCGCTTTTTTACAAGGTGAAAATTATATTAAGTATATGCAAACTGCACTATTAAGGTGTCATTTTGACAGAAATTTCTCCCTATCCTGATAAAAAGTTCCCAAATTTGTTTGTTTAATGCCATCAATCATCCAGTGAAAGGAGGTGTCACTTCCCCCCCCCTAATTTTTAGAGCGAAACACTTCAAAAACAGATGTTTGTTACTGCTGCTTACATTATTTCTTTTTAAATCTCCAAAAAGTCATTTTTTATTCATGAAGAGAGAAAAGACTGCTTATTTTCTCATTAAAGCCTGCAGTGTGTGTGTGTGTGTGTGTGCGCGCGTTTCTCAATTACTAAACACATGAGTGACCAGCAGCACTGATGGGCTCATCAGACAAAAAAAAAAAAACCTCAAAAAACAACCCATCCTAGATTAGCTTCCCTCCGCCCCTGAACTGTGAATTGTTGAA